>NW_024060375.1:0-30000 GCF_016432855.1 Salvelinus namaycush | reverse complement strand
ATCATTAGTTTCATTCCTTATTGTAGAGGGAAAAGTTCCCAGAGTGCCTACAGTTGATCTTTGCTGTTATGATTTGTGGTGGATATTATCCTGTCTGAGGAGGCCATCTTCTCCCCTGCTGGCTTCCAGTTGCACTACAGTATATCCTGCCTGTAGTTTGTCTCACTTGTCAGACTCATGGAGATCCTGCAGCTGTGGGAAGAGACCAGCCTGTAGTATGGAGGACAATGAGTGTTCCAGTCTACTGCACTCTCTGGGCCAACAGTAATCCAGTTGACAGTCTGTTTAGGCAGCTGGGTAGGGTAGGGTGGGGGGGGGGGGGGGGGCTGTGCTGCCAGGCTGGCTACAGTATGGGGAGGTTGTGGGGGTTGTGGGCCCCATGTGACCACCGTCAGTGGCATGCCAGGCATGGTAAAGCAGAGTAGCTGGGGTCGCTTTCCTACGACTGCCTCTCTTCTTCCCTCTCATTCTTTATTATTTCCCTCCCTTCTCTCTTCCTCCCTTCTCCCTTCTCTCTCTCTCCCTCCCTTCTCTCTCTCCCTCCCTTCTCTCTCCCTCCCTCCCTTCTCTCTCTCCCTCCCTCCCTTCTCTCTCTTCCTTCCTCTTCTCTCTCTATCTCCCTCCCTCCCCTCTTTTTTTCTCTCCCACTCTTCGCCCTTCCCCTTCCTGGAGAAGCGGAAAATGTAAGTCTGGGTGAGAGGACACGGAGCAAGGGGCAGAGGCGCCATGAGTGAGTACTGGACACCGTGACTTTGGGTTGGATCTATGGGGTGGTTTGGGCTTGTTTGGTGTTTAAAACTACTGGGATTCCTCACTTTATTTGGACTTACATTTTTTATTTTTTAAATTTTCAAGTACACTCATTATTGTTCAGTCATTTGTTTTAGTCATCTCTTAGTAAACATGATAGGGTTGGATATGAAGACTAGAACGTGAACTAGACTAGAGTTAGACACAGTTCATAGTTGTACTGCCACCATGTCTGTCTCTCTTGTGCTCTCTCGCTCTCTGTCTGTCTGTCACCATGGGGTCTAGTTTTCTGTGTAGTTGGATGTAGGTTCTGCCTGTATTGGACCTGCGCTACAGTAGTGTACTGTAGCCTGGGGATTTGAAGTGAATGCCAGAGAGGTAGAGGGGACAGGAAGGACAGTGGGCCAGCGGGTGCAGAGCAGAGTGCCAGGGCCTTACAGATCTGACTATAAATACAGTCCAGGAATAATCAACAGCAAATGGTCTAGCTAGTAGCTGTCAGCACTCAGGGGCTCTCTGCAACCTTCATACAACATTTATGCAATCTTCATACCTCATTAATACAACATCCCTTAGTTCCAGCTGTTGCATGGCGACAGAGAAGGCATGACACAGGTGTTGTCATACTGTATCAGTGAATATGTTGTTGTGAAGGATAGTAGAGACTGTTTAATGCCTGTGATGATACAGTATGTCTGGCTGCCCTGATCCACTTCATGTGACACTTCCAGCCATTGTTGTTATTTTGGTTTGCATGGCCTGGCTGTTGTGTTGTTCAGGAGGTTTTTATAGCTCTGAGTATAGTTGGTCGTCCCAGGTACACTTCGCAGATCTGAGCTGAATATGAAGAATATACCTATAATCGGCTCTATTTAACAGAAATATGAGATTTAAGGAGTTAAATATGAATTTCTATGTTTTTACTACTTTTAATTGATGGCAGTGGACCATAACAGTAGTGTGTCCCCCACGTGTTGTAGTCTGTGTGTGACTGTCTGTTGCAGACTCCCCTGCTGTAGTCTGCTAATGCTGCTAGGTTTTTGCTGGTGACAGTCAGTACCATGGTGTCAGTCAGTTTAGCCTGTCTCAGCAGCCTGCCAGCCCATTCTATCTGGATTAAGGCCTGGCTATCTGGGACACCATTGTCTGCTGGAGCGTCATCGCCACCTCAGATATGCAGGCCTTATGTATGCAGCTGTTGAACAAATGGGTTGGAAACATGCCTGCTCACATAAACTGAGACGTTCAATTCCATATTCACAACTCAGTCACTTCTTAGTGTGTGTGATTCTGGTGAAGTTATCTAGGCGTTTTACAGTGATGAGCTGTAACAGTCTTTGGATGGGAGTCTGATGGACATCTGGATCTGCTGAGGGAAGGAGTAAATCCCATGGCAGGAAGTGCTGGTAAGATGACTTCACTATGTTCCAGTGAAGCACAGAGTTTACTGTCGCAAACTAGTATCTGGAAGGAGAACGTCTTCCCAGTTCCCATGCCAATATGTTCTGCAGTCTGTGGGTTTATTCTCCTTGTTTATATAGTATACTGTATGCCCGCTCTTCATTTTCATAAAGCAGCTCCAGGATCAGTTATTCTGTAAATCACTGTCATATCTTGTTGTTCTGTAGCACTGTTGTGATACATAGACATCAGCAGGATTGTAGTTCCTCAATGTGCCACCAGAGGTCCTCCTACACTGCTTTCAGTAGCTCTTGCTGCACTCCCTTTATGTAAACAGACTGTTACAAAGATTCTGATGTGTCATTGTATCTTGTTTACACATCATCACGTATGACCATAGTTCAGAGGTCGTTGTGTTTGATTATGGTTTAGAAAAGCAGATTGTTCAGAGGGATAGCCCACTGAGGAGCTACAAATTGCTTTTTGAAAGGTATGTGTACGTCTTGAGCAAGACTGTTGTCATCGTTCTCACTAGATCAGGGATCATTAACTAGATTCAGACGCAGGACAATTTTTTGGGGTCAGGGGGTCAGAACGTAATTACAAATCATTTGTAGACTACAAATTGACCAAAAGAAGGCCAAACAGATATAACATTTCACTAAAACCATAATAATTTCAAACCTTGCTTACATTTGTATACGATCACATACACTGAGTGTGCAAAAACATTAAGAACACCTTCCCAATATTGAGTTGGCTGCGGGCCGCCAGTTGGGGAACCCTGCTCTAGATGATGAAGTTTAAACATAAACAGCCATTGTTCTGTTGTTTTTCAACCAGGCACCTGTTACATAACCTCCTGCTGCTGTAGGGGGGTAAAACTAACCTCTAGTCTCTCCTCTTCTCCTCTCCCTCTCCTCCCCTCATACCTTCTCCTATCTCCTCTCCCTCTCCACCCCTTCCCTCTCCCCTGTCCTTCTCCCCTGTCCTCCTCCTACAGATGTGTGTAACAGTACTGATCTTCCAGAGGTGGAGATCATCAGTCTGCTGGAGGAGCAGCTGCCCCACTACAAGCTGAGAGCAGACACCATCTACGGGTATGACCACGACGACTGGCTCCACACCCCTCTCCTCTCCCCCGATACCAACCTGGACCTCACCGTCGAGCAGATTGAGGAGACACTGAAGTATTTCCGTAAGCGCAGCGTTTGTATTTGGTCGTTTTTTAAGATGATGCAGGCAAGAGGGCGAGGGCTTCCACACTCCCTCTGCTGGTCACTTCTCTGATTTCTATTCTTCCTTTTATGTGGTCTGTTGTACGCTGGTACACATTTGATATTCAACTGGTTCATTGACATTAGTAATTGTATTGAGCTCATATTGCAGTGTATTTTTGGAAATGGTGCAGGTTAGAGCCGAGATCAAGGATTTAAAAAATGAGGATGATGGGGGTGGAAGACAAACAGCTGAGATTCTGGTGTCGTAATGAGACTGAGGAAGTCTGTCTGAGATATATACAGACTGACAGAGCGATACAAACACAGAGAGACAGACAGAGGTTGAGACAAAGGGAATGAAAGGTAGAGGGAGACAGTCATTTTAATATGGCCCTGAGCCCATATGGGTCAGCGACAGACAGCTGGGCCTAGTTGACACAGCAAACATACCCGCTGGGCCGTGGGTGCCAGGCAGGCTGAAGCGCCACGCTCTGCCAGTCTGCTCGGCTGCTGGTCCTATCAGCTCAGTGGGAGACGTCTGTCCTAACGTCTGTCTGTGTCTCAACCAGACATGAGGCTGGACAGACACAAGGCTGTGTGTGTTTTCTTTATCTTTATTTAACTAGGCAAGTCAGTTAAGAACAAATTCTTATTTACAATGACGGCCTACCCCGGCCAAACCCTCCCCTAACCCGGACGACGCTGGGCCAATTGTGCGGTGGTTGTGATACAGCCCGGGATTGAACCCGGGTCTGTAGTGACGCCTCTAGCACAGCGATACCAGTGCCGGAGACCGCTCCACCACTCAGGATCTGATCTGATCACATACTGATCTGTCCTTGTGTATGACCTTTATGTCAACTGGTTGTCAGCGGCCTTCTGTTGTGAATGTAGGTCATACTGTAGAGCTCAGGAAGTTTAACATCATCAATCAGCAGATATGTGCTTTGTGTTGATACAGTATCTGTACTGTTGTCTGAAAGACGGCACTGTAGGATGCTGTAATAACAGATGCTGTGGCACTTTAATACTCTGATTACATTGTCGCAGATGTAGACTACAATGACAGTCCTGCAGCATTGGTTAAAAATAGTTACTGATACTGACTTAAAGGATAGACTCCAGTGTTCTCACAAGACAAGACCACTTTGTCACATTTGTGCAGCGTAATACAAACCTTTGTTCCCAAACTGATGTTCTTTGATAGATGGTTTTAGATATTGTTCTCTACTCCTTGATTCAATTCAGAACTAGGCTATAGAGATTTATATCACCAATCTGGTTTTGTCAATTCCGTTCTTGTCACTTGTCTTGTCATTTCTGGTCTTGTCACCTGTGATTGTGATGTCACAAGGAGGATAGGCAGCAGGGTGGTTCATTGGTCATCTGGCTAGTCAGCTGTTCCCTGATAGGCCACTCCTACTCTGATGCATCTTCTACCACAGACACATTACACTCCATATGATGCAATACTAATGGCATTATACACCGTTGAATCAGTCAGCAGGCAGGTTGAGGAAGTGATTCTATAATCGCTGAAATAATAATCCTCAGTGTTTGATTCATGGCTGTCTCTAAAATTACATCTGACCTTTTTATTGTCTGACTGTCAAGTGGTGTTAGAATTAGTCAGTGTGCTCTTTATCAAAGGGACATGCTATTAAAGAAGTAGAAGCATCTCAGGTATTATCCTGCTGTAAATCAGTGTGGGGGAGAGAACTATATTCCCCACTATAAACCTATTGAATGATTTCTTAATATCTCCCTGCCCTGTAGTAGAGGTGTTGTAACAGACCAGGCAGATATGAACAGAGAGCTGGTCACATAGAGGCAGCAGCAGTAGCAACACTAGCCTGCATTCAGATGCTACTCAGTGCTGGAGTAGGGAGCCAGTCTCCATGGCAACCTCACAGAAGGATGTACTGTTGGGTGAAGGGGAGGGTGAGCCAAGGAGAGAGAGGAGGGGCGAAAGCAGGTTGCTATTGACGGAACAGTTCAGAGGGAGGAGCATGCCTCTGACATTTCCCTTCCTCATTGGCTCGTGGCCCTCCCCAGGCCCCTCCTTCATTTGTGATACAACCTTGACTCACCACCAGGCAGCAACACATCCCTGCTGCATAACTGTGTTTTGGGCTGCGTTGCTTTTTGGGAAATATCTCTTTCTCTCTTTCCTCTCCTCCTGTCCCTCCCATCCTTCCGCTGTGGTACCAGTGATAAAATGTGCTGTTCCACGTGGTCTCCTCATCATGGTAAACTCCTAGAGAACTCAGAGTATGTAATGAAAGGATGGGCAGGTGTTCTCGTGACCTCCGCAGCAGGACAGGAGAAGATGGTGATGCTCCTCTCAGCTGAAGGGGACTGAGTATGCAGAAATTTGTGGAGGCGGATTACTATGAGCTAGACTGGTACTATGAGGAATGCACAGATGGTAAGCCTGATCGGGACGGTTATCCATCTAGCTGTTATCTAACTGTGCTGTTAATGGGGCTATATGTGGGGAAAGGGAGGAAGGGAGAGGGACAGGGAGGAGGGCTAGAGGGGATGATTTTGCTGGTAGGGTGGTTATATACCATTGACTGTATAAATCTGCCTGTCTCTCTTCGCTCCAGTATGTATTGTGTCAGTCACATGATGCTGGAACCACTGAGCCAGGGGCTGCTGTGTTGCTTCACTCTGCTCTGGTCTGTCTGATAACAGGTGCATTTAACTAAGTTTACCTCAGCCAAGGAGGCCATGGCTGTAGGACGAGGCTGTAGCTAATTCTCTTACTATCATTTTGTTGTGTTGGATGTGATATCAGCTTCTGTTGATTATAACCAGGGTGAATTAGGAGCAACAGAAACTGTGTCACCACAAAACAAGGCTGCTATGTAAATGTAGCAACGAAGGGGAATGACAAGGTGGTTTTTCATAGAGCAGACTGACTACCCATGGAGCTTTAGTATTGCCCTGCCATTGTGTGTGTATGTGACAGAGAGAATGGGAGTAGAGGGATGTATAGCAGTCCTATAGATCTGTACAGTCAGAATAAGAGTCCTATAGATCTGTACAGTCAGAATAACAGTCCTATAGATCTGAGTCCTGTACAGTCAGAATAACAGTCCTATAGATCTGTACAGTCAGAATAACAGTCCTATAGATCTGTACAGTCAGAATAACAGTCCTATAGATCTGTACAGTCAGAATAACAGTCCTATACATCTGTACAGTCAGAATAACAGTCCTATACATCTGTACAGTCAGAATAACAGTCCTATACATCTGTACAGTCAGAATAACAGTCCTATACATCTGTACAGTCAGAATAACAGTCCTATACATCTGTACAGTCAGAATAACAGTCCTATAGATCTGTACAGCCAGAATAACAGTCCTATAGATCTGTACAGCCAGAATAACAGTCCTATAGATCTGTACAGCCAGAATAACAGTCCTATAGATCTGTACAGTCAGAATAACAGTCCTATAGATCTGTACAGCCAGACTAACAGTCCTATAGATCTGTACAGTCAGAATAACAGTCCTATAGATCTGTACAGTCAGAATAACAGTCCTATAGATATGTACAGCCAGAATAACAGTCCTATAGATCTGTACAGTCAGAATAACAGTCCTATAGATCTGTACAGTCAGAGTAACAGTCCTATAGATCTGTACAGTCAGAATAACAGTCCTATAGATCTGTACAGTCAGAATAACAGTCCTATAGATCTGTACAGTCAGAATAACAGTCCTATAGATCTGTACAGTCAGAATAACAGTCCTATAGATCTGTACAGTCAGAATAACAGTCCTATAGATCTGTACAGTCAGAATAACAGTCCTATAGATCTGAGTCCTGGAAAGTAGCAGCACATAGCATCACACAGCAATATAATATGGAAATGTTTTACAGCAGCTTCACCTAGCGGACTATAGCTATCCCTGTATCCCCTATTGAGCCATCCAACATGATCAGTGGCTCTATATATTTATTTTATTTCACCTTTATTTAACCAGGTAAACTAGTCGAGAACAAGTTCTCATTTACAACTGCGACCTGGCCAAGATAAAGCAAAGCAGTGTGGCACATACATCAACACAGAGTTACACATGGAATAAACAAACATACAGTAGAAAAATCTATATACAGTGTGTGCAAATGAGGTAGGATAATAAGCCAATAACACAATAAACAAGTCAATGACACAGTAGAAAAAAGAAAGTCTATATATAGTGTGTGCAAAAGGCATGAGGAGGTAGGCAATAAATAGGCCATAGGAGCGAATAATTACAATTTAGCAGATTAACACTGGAGTGATAAATGAGCAGATGATGATGTGCAAGTAGAGATACTGGTGTGCAAAGAGCAGAAAAGTAAATAAAAACAATATGGGGATGAGGTAGGTAGATGTTTAAAGTTGGTGAGGGAAATAAGTCTCCAACTTAAGCGATATAGAACAGCTGACTAGGCCTATACCCTTGGCTGAAGACGTTTCCATAGATGATGGTTATATATTATGAGAAGAGGCCTGTTCTGTTGGATAAGATCTCTTTGGTAATGATGTTTATATATGATGTTGGAGGACTCATTTACTACAGTAGATTGTGTTGCGAGGGCCTCTTGACATTTTAATGTCCACCTCCCCTACTACCGGTCTACTCCAACAGTTAGAACAAGTCTAAATGACATGGTTTTATATTCACATGGTTGATAAACACGCTACAGTGCTGTACTGTGGATATCTCTTTCCAACTATCCACACGTTTCTAGAGATCTCATCCACCATGATTGGACAGCCAACCAGTAATGGCCTAGCCACTAGCCTGGTCCCATTGACTTTGTGTAGCCAACCTTCCTGTCGTGTTCGTGTTCATTATCACGCCAAACCACCGCTAGCAGAGCTGAGGGAGACGGAGGCTCATAATGAAGCAGACAGTACATGGTAGGTTTGGAGGGGAGGTTGTACTGTGGAGACTGGGGCTCATAATGAAGCAGACAGTACATGGAAGGTTTGGAGGGGAGGTTATACTGTGGAGACTGGGGCTCATAATGAAGCAGACAGTACATGGAAGGTTTGGAGGGGAGGTGTACTGTGGAGACTGGGGCTCATAATGAAGCAGACAGTACATGGTAGGTTTAGAGGGGAGGTTGTACTGTGGAGACTGGGGCTCATAATGAAGCAGACAGTACATGGTAGGTTTGGAGGGGAGGTTGTACTGTGGAGACTGGGGCTCATAATGAAGCAGACAGTACATGGAAGGTTTGGAGGGGAGGTTGTGCTGTGGAGACTGGGGCTCACAATGAAGCAGACAGTACATGGAAGGTTTGGAGGGGAGGTTGTACTGTGGAGACTGGGGCTCACAATGAAGCAGACAGTACATGGAAGCAGGGGAAGGTTTGGAGGGGAGGTTGTGTTGTGGAGGCTGGGGCTCATAATGAAGCAGACAGTACATGGAAGCAGGGGAAGGTTTGGAGGGGAGGTTGTACTGTGGAGACTGGGGCTCATAATGAAGCAGACAGTACATGAACGGTTTGGAGGGGAGGTTGTGCTGTGGAGACTGGGGCTCATAATGAAGCAGACAGTACATGGAAGGTTTGGAGGGGAGGTTGTACTTTGGAGACTGGGGCTCATAATGAAGCAGACAGTACATGGAAGGTTTGGAGGGGAGGTTGTACTGTGGAGACTGGGGCTCATAATGAAGCAGACAGTACATGGAAGGTTTGGAGGGGAGGTTGTACTGTGGAGACTGGGGCTCATAATGAAGCAGACAGTACATGGTAGGTTTAGAGGGGAGGTTGTGCTGTGGAGACGGGGGCTCATAATGAAGCAGACAGTACATGGAAGGTTTGGAGGGGAGGTTGTACTGTGGAGACTGGGGCTCATAATGAAGCAGACAGTACATGGAAGCAGAGGAAGGTTTGGAGGGGAGGTTGTGTTGTGGAGACTGGGGCTCATAATGAAGCAGACAGTACATGGAAGGTTTGGAGGGGAGGTTGTACTTTGGAGACTGGGGCTCATAATGAAGCAGACAGTACATGGAAGGTTTGGAGGGGAGGTTGTACTGTGGAGACTGGGGCTCATAATGAAGCAGACAGTACATGGAAGCAGGGGAAGGTTTGGAGGGGAGGTTGTGCTGTGGAGACTGGGGCTCATAATGAAGCAGACAGTACATGGAAGCAGGGGAAGGTTTGGAGGGGAGGTTGTGTTGTGGAGACTGGGGCTCATAATGAAGCAGACAGTACATGGAAGCAGGGGAAGGTTTGGAGGGGAGGTTGTACTGTGGAGACTGGGGCTCATAAGGAAGCAGACAGTACATGGAAGGTTTGGAGGGGAGGTTGTACTGTGGAGACTGGGGCTCATAATGAAGCAGACAGTACATGGAAGGTTTGGAGGGGAGGTTGTACTTTGGAGACTGGGGCTCATAATGAAGCAGACAGTACATGCAAGGTTTGGAGGGGAGGTTGTGCTGTGGAGACTGGGGCTCATAATGAAGCAGACAGTACATGGAAGGTTTGGAGGGGAGGTTGTACTTTGGAGACTGGGGCTCATAATGAAGCAGACAGTACATGGAAGGTTTGGAGGGGAGGTTGTACTGTGGAGACTGGGGCTCATAATGAAGCAGACAGTACATGGAAGGTTTGGAGGGGAGGTTGTACTGTGGAGAATGGGGCTCATAATGAAGCAGACAGTACATGGTAGGTTTAGAGGGGAGGTTGTGCTGTGGAGACGGGGGCTCATAATGAAGCAGACAGTACATGGAAGGTTTGGAGGGGAGGTTGTACTGTGGAGACTGGGGCTCATAATGAAGCAGACAGTACATGGAAGGTTTGGAGGGGAGGTTGTACTGTGGAGACTGGGGCTCATAATGAAGCAGACAGTACATGGAAGCAGGGGAAGGTTTGGAGGGGAGGTTGTGCTGTGGAGACTGGGACTCATAATGGAGCAGACAGTACATGGAAGCAGGGGAAGGTTTGGAGGGGAGGTTGTGCTGTGGAGACTGGGGCTCATAATGAAGCAGACAGTTCATGGAAGCAGGGGGAGATTTGGAGGGGAGGTTGTGCTGTGGAGACTGGGGCTCATAATGAAGCAGACAGTTCATGGAAGCAGGGAGAAGTTTGGAGGGGAGGTTGTGCTGTGGAGACTGGGGCTCATAATGAAGCAGACAGTACATGGAAGCAGGGGAAGGTTTGGAGGGGAGGTTGTGCTGTGGAGACTGGGGCTCATAATGAAGCAGACAGTACATGGAAGCAGGGGAAGGTTTGGAGGGGAGGTTGTACTTTGGAGACTGGGGCTCATAATGAAGCAGACAGTACATGGAAGGTTTGGAGGGGAGGTTGTACTGTGGAGACTGGGGCTCATAATGAAGCAGACAGTACATGGAAGGTTTGGAGGGGAGGTTGTACTGTGGAGACTGGGGCTCATAATGAAGCAGACAGTACATGGAAGCAGGGGAAGGTTTGGAGGGGAGGTTGTGTTGTGGAGACTGGGGCTCATAATGAAGCAGACAGTACATGGAAGCAGGGGAAGGTTTGGAGGGGAGGTTGTGCTGTGGAGACTGGGGCTCATAATGATTCAGACAGTACATGGAAGCAGGGGAAGGTTTGGAGGGGAGGTTGTGCTGTGGAGACTGGCGGCTCAGTGGGCTACAGCCAGACGAGGGCTCCAGAAGGCCAGGGACAGCCTGGCCAAGCTCAGAGCTGCCTGGATGGGCCTAGCTCCATGATCACATGGCTGGGAGTCTGGCAGGTACACAGCCCTGGGTGATGCTCAGAATATTGATCACTTCGGCAGTGGGGAGGGCATGGACCATGTACATCTCCCAACAGGAGCGGGGAGGGAAGGCTGCCAGCCAAACTTTGCCAGCCTTCCCTCCCCTCTTCCTACAGTACCCCTCTCCTCATCCCTCTCCGCTACCCCCCTCCATCTCCACCCTGCTCACAAAGCCCAGGGCTTACAGTTCTATTGGCCTGGGAGGGGGAGTTGGAGGGAGGTGAGAGGGGCTGTCCTCCTCCAGTCTCTCCATGCTGGGAACTTTATCAGTGCACACAAAAAGGGCCTCTGAGGCAGACAGGGAGGCTGTGAGGTGGGGGTTGTTTTGGGGGGTTAGCCACAAGCTGTTGTGGATGCTGTATTGTTTCAATAGGAATGTGTGGTTGCATTCAGTATGCCCACACTAGCTTACAGTTCTGCCCAGGATATTACCAGAAGTTAAATGAGATGAATGAAAATTATTTGGACATGGAATAATTGAAGGAAGCATGTTTAATTGGAGAGCTATGTGAAATATTTGGTGATGGTGTTCTAGGTTCTATTTATGGGATCACGGTTGTTTTTTGTCAACCGTTTTTATCAGCCGTTATGGGCATAACGATGTTTATATCAGTCGTTATGGGCATAACGATGTTTATATCAGTCGTTATGGGCATAACGATGTTTATATCAGCCGTTATGGACATAACGATGTTTATATCAGTCGTTATGGGCATAAGAATGTTTTTATCAGCCGCTATGGGCATAAGAATGTTTTTATCAGCCGCTATGGGCATAAGAATGTTTTTATCAGCCACTATGGGCATAAGAATGTTTATATCAGCCGTTATGGGCATAAGAATGTTTTTATCAGCCGCTATGGGCATAAGAATGTTTTTATCAGCCGCTATGGGCATAACGATGTTTATATCAGCCGCTATGGGCATAAGAATGTTTTTATCAGCCGCTATGGGCATAAGAATGTTTTTATCAGCCGCTATGGGCATAAGAATGTTTATATCAGCCGTTATGGACATAACGATGTTTATATCAGTCGTTATTGGCATAACGATGTTTATATCAGTCGTTATGGGCATAAGAATGTTTTTATCAGCCGTTATGGGCATAACGATGTTTATATCAGCCGTTATGGGCATAACGATGTTTATATCAGTCGTTATTGGCATAACGATGTTTATATCAGTCGTTATTGGCATAACGATGTTTATATCAGTCGTTATGGGCATAAGAATGTTTTTATCAGCCGCTATGGGCATAAGAATGTTTATATCAGCCGTTATGGGCATAACGATGTTTATATCAGCCGTTATGGGCATAACGATGTTTATATCAGCCGTTATGGGCATAACGATGTTTATATCAGCCGTTATGGACATAACGATGTTTATATCAGTCGTTATTGGCATAACGATGTTTATATCAGTCGTTATGGGCATAAGAATGTTTTTATCAGCCGCTATGGGCATAAGAATGTTTATATCAGCCGTTATGGGCATAACGATGTTTATATCAGCCGTTATGGGCATAACGATGTTTATATCAGCCGTTATGGACATAACGATGTTTATATCAGCCGTTATGGACATAACGATGTTTATATCAGCCGTTATGGACATAACGATGTTTATATCAGTCGTTATGGGCATAAGAATGTTTTTATCAGCCGTTATGGGCATAACGATGTTTATATCAGCCGTTATGGGCATAACGATGTTTATATCAGTCGTTATTGGCATAACGATGTTTATATCAGTCGTTATTGGCATAACGATGTTTATATCAGTCGTTATTGGCATAACGATGTTTATATCAGTCGTTATTGGCATAACGATGTTTATATCAGTCGTTATTGTCATGTTTTGTCATTTGATTATCATGTCTTGTCCCTGTGCTTCCCTTCCTTTTGTCTCCCTCTGCTGGTCTTAGTAGGTTCTTTCCCTCTCTCTTCCCCTCCCTCTCTTCCTCTCTCGCTCTCTCTCTATTGTTCCTGCTCCCAGCTGTTCCTCATTCTCCTAACTACCTCATTTAATCTTTCACACCTGTCCCCTATTTTACCCTCTGATTAGAGTCCCTATTTCTCCCTCTGTTTTCCGCTTCTGTCCTTGTCGGATTCTTGTTTGACGTTTGCTGTTCCTGTGTCCTTGTTCCGCCCTGTCGTGTTCTTTGCCTTCTTCAGATGCTGCGTGTGAGCAGGTGTCAATGTCAGCTACGGCCAGTGCCTTCCTGAAGCGACCTGCAGTCTGTGGTCGCGTCTCCAGTCCTTCCTCTCTGTTGACGAGAGGATAGTATCCAGGAGAATCATTATTTGTTTTATTCTGGAATAAAGACTCTGTTACTATTACGTCGCTTTTGGGTCCTCATTCTGCAGCATAACAGAAGAATCCGACCAAGATGGACCCAGCGACTATGGATTCTCTCAACACTGCCGTCGAGTTCCAGGGAGCAATGCTCGGCAGACACGAGCAGGAATTGTTTGCTGCTCGTCATGCCGTTGAGACCCTGGCCGCTCAGGTCTCCGATCTCTCTGGACAGTTTCAGAGTCTTCATCTCGTGCCACCAGCTACTTCCTGGTCTTCCGAGTCTCCGGAACCTAGGGTTAATAACCCACCATGTTACTCTGGGCAGCCCACTGAGTGTCGCTCCTTTCTCACCCAGTGTGATATTGTGTTCTCTCTCCAGCCCAACACGTACTCAAGAGAGAGAGCTCGGATCGCTTACGTCATATCACTCCTTACTGGTCGGGCTCGGGAGTGGGGCACAGCTATCTGGGAGGCAAGGGCTGAGTGTTCTAACGATTATCAGAACTTTAAAGAGGAGATGATACGGGTTTTTGATCGTTCAGTTTTTGGGAAGGAGGCTTCCAGGGCCCTGGCTTCCCTATGTCAAGGTGATCGATCCATAACGGATTACTCTATAGAGTTTCGCACTCTTGCTGCCTCCAGTGACTGGAACGAGCCGGCGTTGCTCGCTCGTTTTCTGGAGGGACTTCACGCTGAGGTTAAGGATGAGATTCTCTCCCGGGAGGTTCCTTCCAGCGTGGACTCTTTGATTGCACTCGCCATCCGCATAGAACGACGGGTAGATCTTCGTCACCGAGCTCGTGGAAGAGAGCTCGCGTTAACGGTGTTTCCCCTCTCCGCATCTCAACCATCTCCTCCCACCGGCTCAGAGACTGAGCCCATGCAGCTGGGAGGTATTCGCATCTCGACTAAGGAGAGGGAACGGAGAATCACCAACCGCCTTTGCCTCTATTGCGGTTCTGCGGGACATTTTGTCATGTCATGTCCAGTAAAAGCCAGAGCTCATCAGTAAGCGGAGGGCTACTGGTGAGCGCTACTACTCCTGTCTCTCCATCAAGATCCTGTACTACCTTGTCGGTCCATCTACGCTGGACCGGTTCAGCTGCTTCCTGCAGTGCCTTGATAGACTCTGGGGCTGAGGGTTGTTTTATGGACGAAGCATGGGCTCGGAAACATGACATTCCTCTCAGACAGTTAGGGAAGCCCACGCCCATGTTCGCCTTAGATGGTAGTCTTCTCCCCAGTATCAGATGTGAGACACTACCTTTAACCCTCACAGTATCTGGTAACCACAGTGAGACCATTTCCTTTTTGATTTTTCGTTCACCTTTTACACCTGTTGTTTTGGGTCATCCCTGGCTAGTATGTCATAATCCTTCTATTGATTGGTCTAGTAATTCTATCCTATCCTGGAACGTTTCTTGTCATGTGAAGTGTTTAATGTCTGCTATCCCTCCTGTGTCTTCTGTCCCCTCTACTCAGGAGGAACCTGGTGATTTGACAGGAGTGCCGGAGGAATATCATGATCTGCGCACGGTCTTCAGTCGGTCCAGAGCCAGCTCCCTTCCTCCTCACCGGTCGTATGATTGTTGTATTGATCTCCTTCCGGGGACCACTCCCCCTCGGGGTAGACTATACTCTCTGTCGGCTCCCGAACGTAAGGCTCTCGAGGATTATCTGTCTGTTTCTCTCAACGCCGGTACCGTGGTGCCTTCTTCCTCTCCCGCCGGAGCGGGATTTTTCTTTGTTAAGAAGAAGGACGGTACTCTGCGCCCCTGCGTGGATTATCGAGGGCTGAATGACATAACGGTTAAGAATCGTTATCCGCTTCCCCTTATGTCGTCAGCCTTCGAGATTTTGCAGGGAGCCAGGTTCTTTACTAAGTTGGACCTTCGTAACGCTTACCATCTCGTACGCATCAGAGAGGGGGACGAGTGGAAAACGGCGTTTAACACTCCGTTAGGGCATTTTGAATACCGGGTTCTGCCGTTCGGTCTCGCTAATGCTCCAGCTGTCTTTCAGGCATTAGTTAATGATGTACTGAGAGACATGCTGAACATTTTTGTTTTCGTTTACCTTGACGATATCCTGATTTTTTCACCGTCACTCGAGATTCATGTTCAGCACGTTCGACGTGTACTCCAGCGCCTTTTAGAGAATTGTCTCTACGTGAAGGCTGAGAAGTGCGCCTTTCATGTCTCCTCTGTCACTTTTCTTGGTTCTGTTATTTCCGCTGAAGGCATTCAGATGGATCCCGCTAAGGTCCAGGCTGTCAGCGATTGGCCCGTCCCTAAGTCACGTGTCGAGTTGCAGCGCTTTCTCGGTTTCGCTAATTTCTATCGGCGTTTCATTCGTAATTTCGGTCAAGTGGCTGCCCCTCTCACAGCTCTGACTTCTGTCAAGACTTGCTTTAAGTGGTCCGGTTCCGCCCAGGGAGCTTTTGATCTCCTCAAGAAGCGTTTTACATCCGCTCCTATCCTTGTTACTCCTGACGTCACTAAACAATTTATTGTCGAGGTTGACGCTTCAGAGGTGGGCGTGGGAGCCATTCTGTCCCAGCGCTTCCAGTCTGACGATAAGGTTCATCCTTGCGCTTACTTTTCTCATCGCCTGTCGCCATCGGAACGCAACTATGATGTGGGTAACCGCGAACTGCTCGCTATCCGTTTAGCCATAGGCGAATGGCGACAGTGGTTGGAGGGGGCGACCGTTCCTTTTGTCGTTTGGACTGACCATAAGAACCTTGAGTACATCCGTTCTGCCAAACGACTTAATGCACGTCAAGCTCGTTGGGCGTTGTTTTTCGCTCGTTTCGAGTTCGTGATTTCCTATCGCCCGGGAAATAAGAACACCAAGCCTGATGCCTTATCCCGTCTCTTTAGTTCTTCTGTGGTTTCTACCGACCCCGAGGGGATTCTCCCTGAAGGGCGTGTTGTCGGGTTGACTGTCTGGGGAATTGAGAGACAGGTAAAGCAAGCGCTCACTCACACTGCGTCGCCGCGCGCTTGTCCTAGTAACCTTCTGTTTGTTCCTGTCTCTACTCGTCTGGCTGTTCTTCAGTGGGCTCATTCTGCCAAGTTAGCTGGCCACCCCGGTGTTCGGGGTACGCTTGCTTCTATTCGCCAGCGGTTTTGGTGGCCTACTCAGGAGCGGGACACGCGCCGTTTCGTGGCTGCTTGTTCGGACTGCGCGCAGACTAAGTCAGGTAACTCTCCTCCTGCCGGTCGTCTCAGACCGCTTCCCATTCCTTCTCGACCATGGTCTCACATCGCCTTAGACTTTATTACCGGTCTGCCTTCGTCTGCGGGGAAGACTGTGATTCTTACGGTTATCGATAGGTTCTCTAAGGCGGCACATTTCATTCCCCTCGCTAAGCTTCCTTCCGCTAAGGAGACGGCACAAATCATCATTGAGAATGTGTTCAGAATTCATGGCCTCCCGTTAGACGCCGTTTCAGACAGAGGTCCGCAATTCACGTCACAGTTTTGGAGGGAGTTCTGTCGTTTGATCGGTGCTTCCGTCAGTCTCTCTTCCGGGTTTCATCCCCAGTCTAACGGTCAAGCAGAAAGGGCCAATCAGTCGATTGGTCGCATTTTACGCAGCCTTTCGTTTCGAAACCCTGCGTCTTGGGCAGAACAGCTCCCCTGGGCTGAGTACGCTCACAACTCGCTTCCTTCGTCTGCTACCGGGCTATCTCCGTTTCAGAGTAGTCTTGGTTACCAGCCTCCTCTGTTCTCGTCCCAGCTCGCCGAGTCCAGCGTTCCCTCCGCTCAGGCTTTTGTCCAACGTTGTGAGCGCACTTGGAGGAGGGTCAGGTCTGCACTTTGCCGTTACAGGGCGCAGACTGTGAGAGCCGCCAATAAACGTAGGATTAAGAGTCCTAGGTATTGTCGCGGTCAGAGAGTGTGGCTTTCCACTCGTAACCTTCCCCTTACGACAGCTTCTCGCAAGTTGACTCCGCGGTTCATTGGTCCGTTCCGTGTCTCTCAGGTCGTCAATCCTGTCGCTGTGCGACTGCTTCTTCCGCGACATCTTCGTCGCGTCCACCCTGTCTTCCATGTCTCTTGTGTCAAGCCTTTTCTTCGCGCTCCCGTTCGTCTTCCCTCCCCCCCTCCCGTCCTTGTCGAGGGCGCACCTATTTACAAGGTACGGAAGATCATGGACATGCGTTCTCGGGGACGTGGTCACCAGTACTTAGTGGATTGGGAGGGTTACGGTCCTGAGGAGAGGAGTTGGGTTCCATCTCGGGACGTTCTGGACCGTTCGTTGATTGATGATTTCCTCCGTTGCCGCCAGGGTTCCTCCTCGAGTGCGCCAGGAGGCGCTCGGTGAGTGGGGGGGTACTGTCATGTTTTGTCATTTGATTATCATGTCTTGTCCCTGTGCTTCCCTTCCTTTTGTCTCCCTCTGCTGGTCTTAGTAGGTTCTTTCCCTCTCTCTTCCCCTCCCTCTCTTCCTCTCTCGCTCTCTCTCTATTGTTCCTGCTCCCAGCTGTTCCTCATTCTCCTAACTACCTCATTTAATCTTTCACACCTGTCCCCTATTTTACCCTCTGATTAGAGTCCCTATTTCTCCCTCTGTTTTCCGCTTCTGTCCTTGTCGGATTCTTGTTTGACGTTTGCTGTTCCTGTGTCCTTGTTCCGCCCTGTCGTGTTCTTTGCCTTCTTCAGATGCTGCGTGTGAGCAGGTGTCAATGTCAGCTACGGCCAGTGCCTTCCTGAAGCGACCTGCAGTCTGTGGTCGCGTCTCCAGTCCTTCCTCTCTGTTGACGAGAGGATAGTATCCAGGAGAATCATTATTTGTTTTATTCTGGAATAAAGACTCTGTTACTATTACGTCGCTTTTGGGTCCTCATTCTGCAGCATAACAGTTATGGGCATAAGAATGTTTTTATCAGCCGCTATGGGCATAAGAATGCTTATATCAGCCGTTATGGGCATAACGATGTTTTTATCAGCCGCTATGGGCACAACGATGTTTTTATCAGCCGCTATGGGCACAACGATGTTTTTATCAGCCGTTATGGGCACAACGATGTTTTTATCAGCCGTTATGGACATAACGATGTTTATATCAGCCGTTATGGACATAACGATGTTTATATCAGCCGTTATGGGCATAAGAATGTTTTTATCAGCCGCTATGGGCATAAGAATGTTTTTATCAGCCGCTATGGGCATAAGAATGTTTTTATCAGCCGCTATGGGCATAAGAATGTTTTTATCAGCCGCTATGGGCATAAGAATGTTTTTATCAGCCGCTATGGGCATAAGAATGTTTTTATCAGCCGCTATGGGCATAAGAATGTTTATATCAGCCGTTATGGGCATAAGAATGTTTTTATCAGCCGCTATGGGCACAACGATGTTTATATCAGCCGTTATGGGCACAACGATGTTTTTATCAGCCGTTATGGGCACAACGATGTTTATATCAGTCGTTATGGGCACAACGATGTTTATATCAGTCGTTATGGGCACAACGATGTTTTTATCAGCCGCTATGGGCACAACGATGTTTTTATCAGCCGTTATGGGCACAACGATGTTTTTATCAGCCGCTATGGGCACAACGATGTTTTTATCAGCCGTTATGGGCACAACGATGTTTTTATCAGCCGTTATGGGCATAACGATGTTTATATCAGTCGTTATGGGCATAACAATGTTTTTGTCAGCCGTTATGGACATAACGATGTTTTTATCAGCCGTTATGGGCATAACGATGTTTTTATCACAAGTTAACTGACTAACCGGCTTTCACATCTATAATAGTTTGTCTAGCCGTTTACATTTGTCACTGTAATGTTGGTGATTTGTTTACTGTTGCATTGCTCTCAATGTGACTAGTTTGATAAAGCCAGTGCATGTCGATTGATTAGAATTGTGGTCTGTATTATTTGTGGTCTAATATGTAACATTGTGTGTCATGTTATTTTCTATAGGGTGGAATAACCCATACTGGTTTAGAAACTAGATGGCTTCTCTATTTCCTCATGCTAAACTAGCATCAGTTACTGTATCTGTGACCAACAGATGCATATTGGTGTTCCCAGTCAGGTGAAATCCATAGATTAAGGCCTCATTTATTTATTTAAATTGACTGATTTACCTTATATGAACTGTTGCATTTATATTTTAGTTCAGTATACATACTGTTCTTCCTTTATTCTATTTCATCAAGCTGTATTTCTTAATGGTTCCTGTTCTGTTATTTGGCTCTCGGTATGTTGCTTCTGCGTTGAATAAGTATGCATGTGCAAATTGAGTCACCTGTGGATTTGACTGTGGTGAGGCAGGCTGGGGCCCCACCCTTGCAACAGGTGTATGTGTCTTATGGTGTGCTCCGCCTTGCACTGTTTCCATGGAGAGTCTGGTGGAACATACCATTTCAACGCTTGAAAAGGGGGGTGAGCAAATAGACACATTTAGACTTGATAGGGATAAAACTATAACGTATTATATGGTTATATTAGTCCTTGTCACATAGCTGACATGTTGAATTGACTCCATGCTCTAATCTAAACATTCAAAGTCCTGTCAGTCTGAGAATCGTTTAGTGCCACTCCCCTGCTCCGGTTCCACAGTGGGCTGTCTTCTAGTCATGGACAATAGCGGGAGAGAGAGCAGGAGGAGGGAGTGTCTGTGACTGGGTGACAGACGTGCCTTGCTGTCCTCACACAAACACACACACACCGACTTAGACACACACACTCTCTCGCTGACTGAGACTGACTGTCACACACACACACAAACACACACACACACACACACACACACACACACACACACACACACACACACACTTAGACATGGCTTTGGACTTGAGACAGCTGGGCTCTGCTGGGCCCCACTAGCCTAGTGTTGGTGTTAGCATGTCACTGCTCTGTCACAGCACCCCAGAGGACAGCTTGGAGTATGTCTGTTCACCTGACCACTGTGATGGAGAGGGAGGAGGATGAAGAGCAGCGTACTCTGCAAGAAGGTATACTAACTGGAGTTATGGGAGCTTTGCTGCTCCTCTCATTCACATAGTGCTTTTGAACCACATTGTTAGACTGCTGTGTCTCTCTCCTGCTCCGTGTGTCTCTCTCCTGCTCCCTGTGTGTGGCTCCTGCTCCGTGTGTCTCTCTCCTGCTCCCTGTGTGTGGCTCCTGCTCCGTGTGTCTCTCTCCTGCTCCCTGTGTGTGGCTCCTGCTCCGTGTGTCTCTCTCCTGCTCCCTGTGTGTGGCTCCTGCTCCGTGTGTCTCTCTCCTGCTCCCTGTGTGTGGCTCCTGCTCCCTGTGTCTCTCTCCTGCTCCCTGTGTGTGGCTCCTGCTCCCTGTGTCTCTCTCCTGCTCCCTGTGTGTGGCTCCTGCTCCCTGTGTGTCTCTCTCCTGCTCCCTGTGTGTGGCTCCTGCTCCGTGTGTCTCTCTCCTGCTCCGTGTGTCTCTCTCCTGCTCCCTGTGTGTGGCTCCTGCTCCGTGTGTCTCTCTCCTGCTCCGTGTGTCTCTCTCCTGCTCCCTGTGTCTCTCTCCTGCTCCCTGTGTGTGGCTCCTGCTCCGTGTGTCTCTCTCTCCTGCTCCGTGTGTCTCTCTCCTGCTCCCTGTGTGTGGCTCCTGCTCCGTGTGTCTCTCTCCTGCTCCGTGTGTCTCTCTCCTGCTCCCTGTGTGTGGCTCCTGCTCCCTGTGTCTCTCTCCTGCTCCCTGTGTGTGGCTCCTGCTCCGTGTGTACTACACTGATTGGTTTTAAATATTTGTCAAATGTTTTCAGGGCTGTAGGTCATGTGAATTTGTATTATACCAGGATAACCAGTGAGGACATTTAGTACGTTGTTTGTGTTCAGAGTAAACATGGAATTCTCCCTTCTAATAGCATCAACAGAACAGGCAGGTCATCAGACTTCTGATAGCGTCAACAGAACAGGCAGGTCATCAGACTTCTGATAGCATCAACAGAACAGAACAGGCAGCCAGCAGGTCATCAGACTTCTGATAGCATCAACAGAACAGGCAGCCAGCAGGTCTTCAGACTTCTGATAGCATCAACAGAACAGACAGCCAGCAGGTCTTCAGACTTCTGATAGCATCAACACAACAGACAGCCAGCAGGTCTTCAGACTTCTGATAGCATCAACACAACAGAACAGACAGCCGGCAGGTCTTCAGACTTCTGATAGCATCAACAGAACAGGCAGGTCATCAGACTTCTGATAGCATCAACAGAACAGGCAGGTCATCAGACTTCTGATAGCATCAACAGAACAGGCAGCCGGCAGGTCTTCAGACTTCTGATAGCATCAACAGAACAGGCAGCCGGCAGGTCATCAGACTTCTGATAGCATCAACAGAACAGGCAGCCAGCAGGTCTTCAGACTTCTGATAGCATCAACACAACAGGCAGCCAGCAGGTCTTCAGACTTCTGATAGCATCAACACAACCGAACAGGCAGCCAGCAGGTCTTCAGACTTCTGATAGCATCAACACAACAGAACAGGCAGCCAGCAGGTCTTCAGACTTCTGATAGCATCAACACAACAGAACAGGCAGCCAGCAGGTCTTCAGACTTCTGATAGCATCAACACAACAGAACAGACAGCCAGCAGGTCTTCAGACTTCTGATAGCATCAACACAACAGGCAGCCAGCAGGTCATCAGACTTCTGATAGCATCAACAGAACAGACAGCCAGCAGGTCATCAGACTTCTGATAGCATCAACAGAACAGGCAGCCGGCAGGTCATCAGACTTCTGATAGCATCAACAGAACAGGCAGCCGGCAGGTCTTCAGACTTCTGGTAGCATCAACACAACAGGCAGCCGGCAGGTCATCAGACTTCTGATAGCATCAACAGAACAGACAGCCGGCAGGTCATCAGACTTCTGATAGCATCAACACAACAGGCAGCCGGCAGGTCATCAGACTTCTGATAGCATCAACAGAACAGGCAGCCAGCAAGTCATCAGACTTCTGATAGCATCAACAGAACAGACAGCCAGCAGGTCATCAGACTTCTGATAGCATCAACAGAACAGACAGCCAGCAGGTCATCAGACTTCTGATAGCATCAACAGAACAGACAGCCAGCAGGTCTTCAGACTTCTGATAGCATCAACACAACAGAACAGACAGCCAGCAGGTCATCAGACTTCTGATAGCATCAACACAACAGGCAGCCAGCAGGTCATCAGACTTCTGATAGCATCAACACAGCAGAACAGACAGCCAGCAGGTCTTCAGACTTCTGATAGCATCAACAGAACAGGCAGGTCATCAGACTTCTGATAGCATCAACAGAACAGGCAGCCAGCAGGTCATCAGACTTCTGATGGCATCAACACAACAGAACAGGCAGCCAGCAGGTCATCAGACTTCTGATAGCATCAACACAACAGGCAGCCAGCAGGTCTTCAGACTTCTGATAGCATCAACACAGCAGGCAGCCAGCAGGTCATCAGACTTCTGATAGCATCAACAGAACAGACAGCCAGCAGGTCTTCAGACTTCTGGTAGCATCAACACAACAGGCAGCTGGCAGGTCATCAGACTTCTGATAGCATCAACAGAACAGGCAGCCGGCAGGTCTTCAGACTTCTGATAGCATCAACACAACAGAACAGGCAGGTCTTCAGACTTCTGATAGCATCAACACAACAGAACAGGCAGCCAGCAGGTCTTCAGACTTCTGGTAGCATCAACACAACAGGCAGCTGGCAGGTCATCAGACTTCTGATAGCATCAACAGAACAGGCAGCCGGCAGGTCATCAGACTTCTGATAGCATCAACAGAACAGGCAGCCAGCAGGTCATCAGACTTCTGAAAGCATCAACACAACAGGCAGCCAGCAGGTCATCAGACTTCTGATAGCATCAACAGAACAGGCAGCCAGCAGGTCATCAGACTTCTGATAACATCAACAGAACAGACAGCCAGCAGGTCTTCAGACTTCTGATAGCATCAACAGAACAGACAGCCAGCAGGTCATCAGACTTCTGATAGCATCAACACAACAGGCAGCCGGCAGGTCTTCAGACTTCTGATAGCATCAACACAACAGAACAGGCAGCCAGCAGGTCTTCAGACTTCTGATAGCATCAACACAACAGAACAGACAGCCAGCAGGTCATCAGACTTCTGATAGCATCAACAGAACAGGCAGCCGGCAGGTCTTCAGGCTTCTGATAGCATCAACAGAACAGAACAGGCAGCCGGCAGGTCTTCAGGCTTCTGATAGCATCAACAGAACAGGCAGGTCATCAGACTTCTGATAGCATCAACAGAACAGGCAGGTCATCAGACTTCTGATAGCATCAACAGAACAGGCAGCCGGCAGGTCATCAGACTTCTGATAGCATCAACAGAACAGGCAGCCAGCAGGTATTAAGACTTCTGATAGCATGAACAGAACAGACAGCCAGCAGGTCATCAGACTTCTGATAGCATCAACAGAACAGGCAGCCAGCAGGTCTTCAGACTTCTGATAGCATCAACACAACAGGCAGCCAGCAGGTCATCAGACTTCTGATAGCATCAACACAGCAGAACAGACAGCCAGCAGGTCTTCAGACTTCTGATAGCATCAACACAACAGAACAGACAGCCAGCAGGTCATCAGACTTCTGATAGCATCAACACAACAGAACAGGCAGCCAGCAGGTCATCAGACTTCTGATAGCATCAACACAACAGAACAGGCAGCCAGCAGGTCATCAGACTTCTGATAGCATCAACACAACAGGCAGCCAGCAGGTCTTCAGACTTCTGATAGCATCAACACAACAGGCAGCCAGCAGGTCTTCAGACTTCTGATAGCATCAACACAACAGGCAGCCGGCAGGTCATCAGACTTCTGATAGCATCAACACAACAGGCAGCCGGCAGGTCTTCAGACTTCTGATAGCATCAACAGAACAGGCAGCCGGCAGGTCTTCAGACTTCTGGTAGCATCAACACAACAGAACAGGCAGCCAGCAGGTCTTCAGACTTCTGGTAGCATCAACACAACAGAACAGGCAGCCAGCAGGTCTTCAGACTTCTGGTAGCATCAACACAACAGGCAGCTGGCAGGTCATCAGACTTCTGATAGCATCAACAGAACAGGCAGCCGGCAGGTCTTCAGACTTCTGATAACATCAACACAACAGGCAGCCAGCAGGTCATCAGACTTCTGATAGCATCAACACAACAGAACAGGCAGGTCTTCAGACTTCTGATAGCATCAACACAACAGAACAGGCAGCCAGTAGGTCTTCAGACTTCTGGTAGCATCAACACAACAGGCAGCTGGCAGGTCATCAGACTTCTGATAGCATCAACAGAACAGGCAGCCAGCAGGTCATCAGACTTCTGATAGCATCAACACAACAGGCAGCCAGCAGGTCATCAGACTTCTGATAGCATCAACAGAACAGGCAGCCAGCAGGTCATCAGACTTCTGATAACATCAACACAACAGGCAGCCAGCAGGTCATCAGACTTCTGATAGCATCAACACAACAGGCAGCCAGCAGGTCATCAGACTTCTGATAGCATCAACACAGCAGAACAGACAGCCAGCAGGTCTTCAGACTTCTGATAGCATCAACAGAACAGGCAGGTCATCAGACTTCTGATAGCATCAACAGAACAGGCAGCCAGCAGGTCATCAGACTTCTGATGGCATCAACACAACAGAACAGGCAGCCAGCAGGTCATCAGACTTCTGATAGCATCAACACAACAGGCAGCCAGCAGGTCTTCAGACTTCTGATAGCATCAACACAGCAGGCAGCCAGCAGGTCATCAGACTTCTGATAGCATCAACAGAACAGACAGCCAGCAGGTCTTCAGACTTCTGGTAGCATCAACACAACAGGCAGCTGGCAGGTCATCAGACTTCTGATAGCATCAACAGAACAGGCAGCCGGCAGGTCTTCAGACTTCTGATAGCATCAACACAACAGAACAGGCAGGTCTTCAGACTTCTGATAGCATCAACACAACAGAACAGGCAGCCAGCAGGTCTTCAGACTTCTGGTAGCATCAACACAACAGGCAGCTGGCAGGTCATCAGACTTCTGATAGCATCAACAGAACAGGCAGCCGGCAGGTCATCAGACTTCTGATAGCATCAACAGAACAGGCAGCCAGCAGGTCATCAGACTTCTGATAGCATCAACACAACAGGCAGCCAGCAGGTCATCAGACTTCTGATAGCATCAACAGAACAGGCAGCCAGCAGGTCATCAGACTTCTGATAACATCAACAGAACAGACAGCCAGCAGGTCTTCAGACTTCTGATAGCATCAACAGAACAGACAGCCAGCAGGTCATCAGACTTCTGATAGCATCAACACAACAGGCAGCCGGCAGGTCTTCAGACTTCTGATAGCATCAACACAACAGAACAGGCAGCCAGCAGGTCTTCAGACTTCTGATAGCATCAACACAACAGAACAGACAGCCAGCAGGTCATCAGACTTCTGATAGCATCAACAGAACAGGCAGCCGGCAGGTCTTCAGGCTTCTGATAGCATCAACAGAACAGAACAGGCAGCCGGCAGGTCTTCAGGCTTCTGATAGCATCAACAGAACAGGCAGGTCATCAGACTTCTGATAGCATCAACAGAACAGGCAGGTCATCAGACTTCTGATAGCATCAACAGAACAGGCAGCCGGCAGGTCATCAGACTTCTGATAGCATCAACAGAACAGGCAGCCAGCAGGTATTAAGACTTCTGATAGCATGAACAGAACAGACAGCCAGCAGGTCATCAGACTTCTGATAGCATCAACAGAACAGGCAGCCAGCAGGTCTTCAGACTTCTGATAGCATCAACACAACAGGCAGCCAGCAGGTCATCAGACTTCTGATAGCATCAACACAGCAGAACAGACAGCCAGCAGGTCTTCAGACTTCTGATAGCATCAACACAACAAAACAGACAGCCAGCAGGTCATCAGACTTCTGATAGCATCAACACAACAGAACAGGCAGCCAGCAGGTCATCAGACTTCTGATAGCATCAACACAACAGAACAGGCAGCCAGCAGGTCATCAGACTTCTGATAGCATCAACACAACAGGCAGCCAGCAGGTCTTCAGACTTCTGATAGCATCAACACAACAGGCAGCCAGCAGGTCTTCAGACTTCTGATAGCATCAACACAACAGGCAGCCAGCAGGTCATCAGACTTCTGATAGCATCAACAGAACAGGCAGCCGGCAGGTCATCAGACTTCTGATAGCATCAACACAACAGGCAGCCGGCAGGTCTTCAGACTTCTGATAGCATCAACAGAACAGGCAGCCGGCAGGTCTTCAGACTTCTGGTAGCATCAACACAACAGAACAGGCAGCCAGCAGGTCTTCAGACTTCTGGTAGCATCAACACAACAGAACAGGCAGCCAGCAGGTCTTCAGACTTCTGGTAGCATCAACACAACAGGCAGCTGGCAGGTCATCAGACTTCTGATAGCATCAACAGAACAGGCAGCCGGCAGGTCTTCAGACTTCTGATAACATCAACACAACAGGCAGCCAGCAGGTCATCAGACTTCTGATAGCATCAACACAACAGAACAGGCAGGTCTTCAGACTTCTGATAGCATCAACACAACAGAACAGGCAGCCAGTAGGTCTTCAGACTTCTGGTAGCATCAACACAACAGGCAGCTGGCAGGTCATCAGACTTCTGATAGCATCAACAGAACAGGCAGCCAGCAGGTCATCAGACTTCTGATAGCATCAACACAACAGGCAGCCAGCAGGTCATCAGACTTCTGATAGCATCAACAGAACAGGCAGCCAGCAGGTCATCAGACTTCTGATAACATCAACACAACAGGCAGCCAGCAGGTCATCAGACTTCTGATAGCATCAACACAACAGGCAGCCAGCAGGTCATCAGACTTCTGATAGCATCAACACAGCAGAACAGACAGCCAGCAGGTCTTCAGACTTCTGATAGCATCAACAGAACAGACAGCCAGCAGGTCTTCAGACTTCTGATAGCATCAACAGAACAGACAGCCAGCAGGTCATCAGACTTCTGATAGCATCAACACAACAGAACAGGCAGCCAGCAGGTCTTCAGACTTCTGATAGCATCAACACAACAGAACAGACAGCCAGCAGGTCTTCAGGCTTCTGATAGCATCAACAGAACAGAACAGGCAGCCAGCAGGTCATCAGACTTCTGATAGCATCAACAGAACAGGCAGCCGGCAGGTCTTCAGACTTCTGATAGCATCAACAGAGCAGGCAGCCGGCAGGTCATCAGACTTCTGATAGCATCAACAGAACAGGCAGCCGGCAGGTCATCAGACTTCTGATAGCATCAACAGAACAGGCAGCCAGCAGGTATTCAGACTTCTGATAGCATCAACAGAACAGACAGCCAGCAGGTCATCAGACTTCTGATAGCATCAACACAACAGAACAGGCAGCCAGCAGGTCATCAGACTTCTGATAGCATCAACACAACAGAACAGGCAGCCAGCAGGTCATCAGACTTCTGATAGCATCAACACAACAGGCAGCCAGCAGGTCTTCAGACTTCTGATAGCATCAACACAACAGGCAGCCAGCAGGTCTTCAGACTTCTGATAGCATCAACACAACAGGCAGCCGGCAGGTCATCAGACTTCTGATAGCATCAACACAACAGGCAGCCGGCAGGTCTTCAGACTTCTGATAGCATCAACAGAACAGGCAGCCGGCAGGTCTTCAGACTTCTGGTAGCATCAACACAACAGAACAGGCAGCCAGCAGGTCTTCAGACTTCTGGTAGCATCAACACAACAGAACAGGCAGCCAGCAGGTCTTCAGACTTCTGGTAGCATCAACACAACAGGCAGCTGGCAGGTCATCAGACTTCTGATAGCATCAACAGAACAGGCAGCCGGCAGGTCTTCAGACTTCTGATAACATCAACACAACAGGCAGCCAGCAGGTCATCAGACTTCTGATAGCATCAACACAACAGAACAGGCAGGTCTTCAGACTTCTGATAGCATCAACACAACAGAACAGGCAGCCAGTAGGTCTTCAGACTTCTGGTAGCATCAACACAACAGGCAGCTGGCAGGTCATCAGACTTCTGATAGCATCAACAGAACAGGCAGCCAGCAGGTCATCAGACTTCTGATAGCATCAACACAACAGGCAGCCAGCAGGTCATCAGACTTCTGATAGCATCAACAGAACAGGCAGCCAGCAGGTCATCAGACTTCTGATAACATCAACACAACAGGCAGCCAGCAGGTCATCAGACTTCTGATAGCATCAACACAACAGGCAGCCAGCAGGTCATCAGACTTCTGATAGCATCAACACAGCAGAACAGACAGCCAGCAGGTCTTCAGACTTCTGATAGCATCAACAGAACAGGCAGGTCATCAGACTTCTGATAGCATCAACAGAACAGGCAGCCAGCAGGTCATCAGACTTCTGATGGCATCAACACAACAGAACAGGCAGCCAGCAGGTCATCAGACTTCTGATAGCATCAACACAACAGGCAGCCAGCAGGTCTTCAGACTTCTGATAGCATCAACACAGCAGGCAGCCAGCAGGTCATCAGACTTCTGATAGCATCAACAGAACAGACAGCCAGCAGGTCTTCAGACTTCTGGTAGCATCAACACAACAGGCAGCTGGCAGGTCATCAGACTTCTGATAGCATCAACAGAACAGGCAGCCGGCAGGTCTTCAGACTTCTGATAGCATCAACACAACAGAACAGGCAGGTCTTCAGACTTCTGATAGCATCAACACAACAGAACAGGCAGCCAGCAGGTCTTCAGACTTCTGGTAGCATCAACACAACAGGCAGCTGGCAGGTCATCAGACTTCTGATAGCATCAACAGAACAGGCAGCCGGCAGGTCATCAGACTTCTGATAGCATCAACAGAACAGGCAGCCAGCAGGTCATCAGACTTCTGATAGCATCAACACAACAGGCAGCCAGCAGGTCATCAGACTTCTGATAGCATCAACAGAACAGGCAGCCAGCAGGTCATCAGACTTCTGATAACATCAACAGAACAGACAGCCAGCAGGTCTTCAGACTTCTGATAGCATCAACAGAACAGACAGCCAGCAGGTCATCAGACTTCTGATAGCATCAACACAACAGGCAGCCGGCAGGTCTTCAGACTTCTGATAGCATCAACACAACAGAACAGCACAGCAGGTCTTCAGACTCTGATAGCATCAACACAACAGAAAGACAGCCAGCAGGTATCAGACTTCTGATAGCATCAACAGAACAGGCAGCCGGCAGGTCTTCAGGCTTCTGATAGCATCAACAGAACAGAACAGGCAGCCGGAAGGTCATCAGGCTTCTGATAGCATCAACAGAAACAGGCAGGTCATCAGACTTCTGATAGCATCAACAGAACACAGGCAGGTCATCAGACTTCTGATAGCATCAACAGAACAGGCAGCAGCAGGTCATCAGACTTCTGATAGCATCAAACAGAAAGGCAGCCAGCAGGTCATTCAGACTTCTGATAGCATCAACAGAACAGCAGCCAGGTCATCAGACTTCTGATAGCATCAACAACAGGGCAGCCAGCAGGTCTTCAGACTTCTGATAGCATCACCACAACA
>NW_024060374.1:0-25119 GCF_016432855.1 Salvelinus namaycush | reverse complement strand
AGTATTATATAGGGAATAGGCCCTGGTCTAAGTAGAGTATTATATAGGGAATGGCCCTGGTCTACAGTAGAGTATTATATAGGGAATAGGGCCCTGGTCTAAGTAGAGTATTATATAGGGAATAGGGCCCTGGTCTAAGTAGAGTATTATATAGGGAATATGGTCACTAGGCTAAGTAGAGTATTATATAGGGAATAGGGCCCTGGTCTAAAGAGAGTATTATAATAGGGAATAAGGGCCCTGGTCTAAAGTAGAGTATTATATAGGGAATAGGGTCCCTGGTCTAAAGTAGAGTATTATATAGGAATAGGGCCCTGGTCTATAGAGTATTATATAGGGGAAGAGGGCCCTGTCTAAAGTAGAGTATTATATAGGGAATAGGGCCCTGGTCTACAGTAGAGTATTATATAGGGAATAGGGCCCTGGTCTAAAGTAGAGTATTATATAGGGAATAATGCCATGGTCTACAGTAGAGGTATTATATAGGGAATAGGGCCCTGGTCTAAAGTAGAGGTATTATATAGGGAAATAGGGGCCCCTGGTTCTAAAGTAGAGTATTATAATAGGGAATAGGGCCCGGGTCTAAAGTAGAGTATTATATAGGGAACGAGGCCCTGGTCTACAGTAGGAGGATTATATAGGGGAATAGGGCCCTGGGTCTAAAGTAAAGTATTATATAGGGAATAGGGCCTGGTCTAAAGTAGAGTATTATATAGGGAATAGGGCCCTGGTCTACAGTAGAGTATTATATAGGGAATAGGGCCCTGGTCTACAGTAGAGTATTATATAGGGAATATGGCCCTGGTCTACAGTAGAGTATTATTTAGGGAATATGGCCCTGGTCTACAGTAGAGTATTATTTAGGGAATATGGCCCTGGTCTACAGTAGAGTATTATATAGGGAATAGGGCCCTGGTCTAAAGTAGAGTATTATATAGGGAATAGGGCCCTGGTCTAAAGTAGAGTATTATATAGGGAATAGGGCCCTGGTCTAAAGTAGAGTATTATATAGGGAATAGGGCCCTGGTCTAAAGTAGAGTATTATATAGGGAATAGGGCCCCTACAGTAGAGTATTATATAGGGAATAGGGCCCTGGTCTAAAGTTGAGTATTATATAGGGAATAGGGCCCTGGTCTAAAGTAGAGGATTATATGGGGAATAGGGCCCTGGTCTTAAGTAGAGTATTATATAGGGAATAGGGCCCTGGTCTAAAGTAGAATAGTATATAGGGAATAAGGGCCCGTGGTCTAAAGTAGAGTATTATATAGGGAATAGGGCCCTGGTCTAAAGTAGAGTATTATATAGGGAATAGGGCCCTGGTCTAAAGTAGAGTATTAAATAGGGAATATGGCCCTGGTCTACAGTAGAGTATTATATAGGGAATAGGGCCATGGTCTAAAGTAGAGTATTATATAGGGAATATGGCCCTGGTCTACAGTAGAGTATTATATAGGGAATATGGCCCTGGTCTACAGTAGAGTATTATATAGGGAATAGGGCCCTGGTCTAAAGTAGAGTATTATATAGGGAATAGGGCCCTGGTCTACAGTAGAGTATTATATATGGAATATGGCCCTGGTCTACAGTAGAGTATTATATAGGGCCCTGGTCTAAAGTGGAGTATTATATAGGGAAAATGGCCCTGGTCTACAGTAGAGTATTATATAGGGAATAGTGCCCTGGTCTAAAGTAGAGTATTATATAGGGAATAGGGCCCTGGTCTACAGTAGATGATTATATAGGGAATAGGGCCCTGGTTTAAAGTAGAGTATTATATAGGGAATATGGCCCTGGTCTTAAGTAGAGTATAATATAGGGAATAGGGCCCTGGTCTAAAGTAGAGTATTATATGGGGAATAGGGCCCTGGTCTTAAGTAGAGTATTATATAGGGAATAGGGCCCTGGTCTAAAGTAGAATAGTCTATAGGGAAAAGGGCCGTGGTCTAAAGTAGAGTGTTATATAGGGAATAGGGCCCTGGTCTAAAGTAGAGTATTATATAGGGAATAGGGCCCTGGTCTTAAGTAGAGTATTATATAGGGAATAGGACCCTGGTCTACAGTAGAGTATTATATAGGGAATAGGGCCCTGGTCTAAAGTAGAGTATTAAATAGGGAATATGGCCCTGGTCTACAGTAGAGTATTATATAGGGAATAGGGCCCTGGTCTAAAGTAGAGTATTATATAGGGAATAGGGCCCTGGTCTACAGTAGATGATTATATAGGGAATAGGGCCCTGGTTTAAAGTAGAGTATTATATAGGGAATATGGCCCTGGTCTAAAGTAGAGTATTATATAGGGAATGTGGCCCTTGTCTAAAGTAGAGTATTATATAGGGAATAGGGCCCTGGTCTACAATAGAGTATTATATAGGGAATATGGCCCTGATCTACAGTAGAGTATTATATAGGGAATAGGGCCCTGGTCTACAGTAGAGTATTATATAGGGAATAGGGCCCTGGTCTTAAGTAGAGTATTATATAGGGAATAGGGCCCTGGTCTACAGTAGAGTATTATATAGGGAATATGGCCCTGGTCTACAGTAGAGTATTATATAGGGAATATGGCCCTGGTCTACAGTAGAGTATTATATAGGGAATAGGGCCCTGGTCTAAAGTAGAGTATTATATAGGGAATAGGGCCCTGGTCTAAAGTAGAGTATTATATAGGGAATAGGGCCCTGGTCTAAAGTAGAGTATATATAGGGAATAGGGCCCTGGTCTAAAGTAGAGTATTATATAGGGAATAGGGCCCCTAAAGTAGAGTATTATATAGGGAATAGGGCCCTGGTCTAAAGTAGAGTATTATATAGGGAATAGGGCCCTGGTCTAAAATAGACGATTATATTAAAGGGAATAAGGCCCTGGTCTAAAGTAGAGGATTATATTATGGGGAATAGGGCCCTGGTCTAAAGTAGAGTATTATATAGGGAATAGGGCCCTGGTCTAAAGTAGAATAGTCTATAGGGAATAGGGCCCTGGTCTAAAGTAGAGTATTATATAGGGAATAGGGCCCTGGTCTAAAGTAGAGTATTATATAGGGAATAGGGCCCTGGTCTTAAGTAGAGTATTATATAGGGAATAGGACCCTGGTCTACAGTAGAGTATTATATAGGGAATAGGGCCCTGGTCTAAAGTAGAGTATTAAATAGGGAATATGGCCCTGGTCTACAGTAAAGTATTATATAGGGAATAGGGCCCTGGTCTAAAGTAGAGTATTATATAGGGAATATGGCCCTGGTCTACAGTAGAGGATTATATAGGGAATAAGGCCCTGGTCTAAAGTAGAGTATTATATAGGGAATAGGGCCCTGGTCTACAGTAGAGTATTATATAGGGAATAGGGCCCTGGTCTTAGGTAGAGTATTATATAGGGAATAGGACCCTGGTCTACAGTAGAGTATTATATAGGGAATAGGGCCCTGGTCTACAGTAGAGTATTATATAGGGAAAAGGGCCCTGGTCTACAGTAGAGTATTATATAGGGAATAGGGCCCTGGTCTACAGTAGAGTATTATATAGGGAATATGGCCCTGGTCTAAAGTAGAGTATTATATAGGGAATAAGGGCCTGGTCTAAAGTAGAGTATTATATAGGGAATAGGAACCTGGTCTAAAGTAGAGTATTATATAGGGAATAGGGCCCTGGTCTACAGTAGAGTATTATATAGGGAATAGGGCCCTGGTCTAAAGTAGAGTATTATATAGGGCCCTGGTCTAAAGTAGAGTATTATATAGGGAATATGGCCCTGGTCTAAAGTAGAGTATTATATAGGGAATGTGGCCCTGGTCTAAAGTAGAGTATTATATAGGGAATAGGGCCCTGGTCTACAATAGAGTATTATATAGGGAATATGGCCCTGATCTACAGTAGAGTATTATATAGGGAATAGGGCCCTGGTCTACAGTAGAGTATTATATAGGGAATAGGGCCCTGGTCTTAAGTAGAGTATTATATAGGGAATAGGGCCCTGGTCTACAGTAGAGTATTATATAGGGAATAGGGCCCTGGTCTAAAGTAGAGTATTATATAGGGAATAGGGCCCTGGTCTACAGTAGAGTATTATATAGGGAATATGGCCCTGGTCTACAGTAGAGTATTATATAGGGCCCTGGTCTAAAGTGGAGTATTATATAGGGAAAATGGCCCTGGTCTACAGTAGAGTATTATATAGGGAATAGTGCCCTGGTCTAAAGTAGAGTATTATATAGGGAATAGGGCCCTGGTCTACAGTAGATGATTATATAGGGAATAGGGCCCTGGTTTAAAGTAGAGTATTATATAGGGAATATGGCCCTGGTCTTAAGTAGAGTATAATATAGGGAATATGGCCCTGGTCTAAAGTAGAGTATTATATAGGGAATGTGGCCCTTGTCTACAGTAGAGTATTATATAGGGAATAGGGCCCTGGTCTAAAGTAGAGTATTATATGGGGAATAGGGCCCTGGTCTAAAGTAGAATAGTCTATATGGAATAGGGCCCTGGTCTAAAGTAGAGTATTATATAGGGAATAGGGCCCTGGTCTAAAGTAGAGTATTATATAGGGAATATGGCCCTGGTCTACAGTAGAGTATTATATAGGGAATATGGCCCTGGTCTAAAGTAGAGTATTATATAGGGAATAGGGCCCTGGTCTACAGTAGAGTATTATATAGGGAATATGGCCCTGGTCTACAGTAGAGTATTATATAGGGAATATGGCCCTGGTCTACAGTAGAGTATTATATAGGGAATATGGCCCTGGTCTACAGTAGAGTATTATATAGGGCCCTGGTCTAAAGTAGAGTATTATATAGGGAATAGGGCCCTGGTCTAAAGTAGAGTATTATATAGGGAATAGGGCCCTGGTCTTAAGTAGAGTATTATATAGGGAATATGGCCCTGGTCTAAAGTAGAGTATTATATAGGGAATAGGGCCCTGGTCTTAAGTAGAGTATTATATAGGGAATAGGACCCTGGTCTACAGTAGAGTGTTATATAGGGAATAGGGCCCTGGTCTACAGTAGAGTATTATATAGGGAAAAGGGCCCTGGTCTACAGTAGAGTATTATATAGGGAATAGGGCCCTAGTCTACAGTAGAGTATTATATAGGGAATATGGCCCTGGTCTAAAGTAGAGTATTATATAGGGAATAAGGGCCTGGTCTAAATTAGAGTATTATATAGGGAATAGGAACCTGGTCTAAAGTAGAGTATTATATAGGGAATAGGGCCCTGGTTTAAAGTAGAGTATTATATAGGGAATATGGCCCTGGTCTTAAGTAGAGTATTATATAGGGAATATGGCCCTGGTCTAAAGTAGAGTATTATATAGGGAATGTGGCCCTTGTCTACAGTAGAGTATTATATAGGGAATAGGGCCCTGGTCTAAAGTAGAGTATTATATGGGGAATAGGGCCCTGGTCTAAAGTAGAATAGTCTATAGGGAATAGGGCCCTGGTCTAAAGTAGAGTATTATATAGGGAATAGGGCCCTGGTCTAAAGTAGAGTATTATATAGGGAATATGGCCCTGGTCTAAAGTAGAGTATTATATAGGGAATAGGGCCCTGGTCTACAGTAGAGTATGATATAGGGAATATGGCCCTGGTCTACAGTAGAGTATTATATAGGGAATATGGCCCTGGTCTACAGTAGAGTATTATTTAGGGAATATGGCCCTGGTCTACAGTAGAGTATTATATAGGGAATAGGGCCCTGGTCTAAAGTAGAGTATTATATAGGGAATAGGGCCCTGGTCTAAAGTAGAGTATTATATAGGGAATAGGGCCCTGGTCTTAAGTAGAGTATTATATAGGGAATATGGCCCTGGTCTAAAGTAGAGTATTATATAGGGAATAGGGCCCTGGTCTTAAGTAGAGTATTATATAGGGAATAGGACCCTGGTCTACAGTAGAGTGTTATATAGGGAATAGGGCCCTGGTCTACAGTAGAGTATTATATAGGGAAAAGGGCCCTGGTCTACAGTAGAGTATTATATAGGGAATAGGGCCCTAGTCTACAGTAGAGTATTATATAGGGAATATGGCCCTGGTCTAAAGTAGAGTATTATATAGGGAATAAGGGCCTGGTCTAAATTAGAGTATTATATAGGGAATAGGAACCTGGTCTAAAGTAGAGTATTATATAGGGAATATGGCCCTGGTTTAAAGTAGAGTATTATATAGGGAATATGGCCCTGGTCTTAAGTAGAGTATTATATAGGGAATATGGCCCTGGTCTAAAGTAGAGTATTATATAGGGAATGTGGCCCTGGTCTAAAGTAGAGTATTATATAGGGAATAGGGCCCTGGTCTACAATAGAGTATTATATAGGGAATATGGCCCTGATCTACAGTAGAGTATTATATAGGGAATAGGGCCCTGGTTTAAAGTAGAGTATTATATAGGGAATATGGCCCTGGTCTTAAGTAGAGTATTATATAGGGAATAGGGCCCTGGTCTAAAGTAGAGTATTATATAGGGAATAGGGCCCTGGTCTTAAGTAGAGTATTATATAGGGAATAGGGCCCTGGTCTACAGTAGAGTATTATATAGGGAATAGGGCCCTGGTCTAAACTAGAGTATTATATAGGGAATAGGGCCCTGGTCTACAGTAGAGTATTATATAGGGAATATGGCCCTGGTCTACAGTAGAGTATTATAAAGGGCCCTGGTCTAAAGTGGAGTATTATATAGGGAAAATGGCCCTGGTCTACAGTAGAGTATTATATAGGGAATAGTGCCCTGGTCTAAAGTAGAGTATTATATAGGGAATAGGGCCCTGGTCTACAGTAGATGATTATATAGGGAATAGGGCCCTGGTTTAAAGTAGAGTATTATATAGGGAATATGGCCCTGGTCTTAAGTAGAGTATAATATAGGGAATATGGCCCTGGTCTAAAGTAGAGTATTATATAGGGAATATGGCCCTGGTCTAAAGTAGAGTATTATATAGGGAATAGGGCCCTGGTCTAAAGTAGAGTATTATATGGGGAATGGGGCCCTGGTCTAAAGTAGAGTAGTATATAAGGAATAGGGCCCTGGTCTAAAGTAGAGTATTATATAGGGAATAGGGCCCTGGTCTAAAGTAGAGTATTATATAGGGAATATGGCCCTGGTCTACAGTAGAGTATTATATAGGGAATATGGCCCTGGTCTAAAGTAGAGTATTATATAGGGAATAGGGCCCTGGTCTACAGTAGAGTATTATATAGGGAATATGGCCCTGGTCTACAGTAGAGTATTATATAGGGAATATGGCCCTGGTCTACAGTAGAGTATTATATAGGGAATAGGGCCCTGGTCTACAGTAGAGTATTATATAGGGCCCTGGTCTAAAGTAGAGTATTATATAGGGAATAGGGCCCTGGTCTAAAGTAGAGTATTATATAGGGAATAGGGCCCTGGTCTTAAGTAGAGTATTATATAGGGAATATGGCCCTGGTCTAAAGTAGAGTATTATATAGGGAATAGGGCCCTGGTCTTAAGTAGAGTATTATATAGGGAATAGGACCCTGGTCTACAGTAGAGTGTTATATAGGGAATAGGGCCCTGGTCTACAGTAGAGTATTATATAGGGAAAAGGGCCCTGGTCTACAGTAGAGTATTATATAGGGAATAGGGCCCTAGTCTACAGTAGAGTATTATATAGGGAATATGGCCCTGGTCTAAAGTAGAGTATTATATAGGGAATAAGGGCCTGGTCTAAATTAGAGTATTATATAGGGAATAGGAACCTGGTCTAAAGTAGAGTATTATATAGGGAATAGGGCCCTGGTTTAAAGTAGAGTATTATATAGGGAATATGGCCCTGGTCTTAAGTAGAGTATTATATAGGGAATATGGCCCTGGTCTAAAGTAGAGTATTATATAGGGAATGTGGCCCTTGTCTACAGTAGAGTATTATATAGGGAATAGGGCCCTGGTCTAAAGTAGAGTATTATATGGGGAATAGGGCCCTGGTCTAAAGTAGAATAGTCTATAGGGAATAGGGCCCTGGTCTAAAGTAGAGTATTATATAGGGAATAGGGCCCTGGTCTAAAGTAGAGTATTATATAGGGAATATGGCCCTGGTCTACAGTAGAGTATCATATAGGGAATATGGCCCTGGTCTAAAGTAGAGTATTATATAGGGAATAGGGCCCTGGTCTACAGTAGAGTATGATATAGGGAATATGGCCCTGGTCTACAGTAGAGTATTATATAGGGAATATGGCCCTGGTCTACAGTAGAGTATTATATAGGGAATATGGCCCTGGTCTACAGTAGAGTATTATATAGGGAATAGGGCCCTGGTCTAAAGTAGAGTATTATATAGGGAATAGGGCCCTGGTCTAAAGTAGAGTATTATATAGGGAATAGGGCCCTGGTCTTAAGTAGAGTATTATATAGGGAATATGGCCCTGGTCTAAAGTAGAGTATTATATAGGGAATAGGGCCCTGGTCTTAAGTAGAGTATTATATAGGGAATAGGACCCTGGTCTACAGTAGAGTGTTATATAGGGAATAGGGCCCTGGTCTACAGTAGAGTATTATATAGGGAAAAGGGCCCTGGTCTACAGTAGAGTATTATATAGGGAATAGGGCCCTAGTCTACAGTAGAGTATTATATAGGGAATATGGCCCTGGTCTAAAGTAGAGTATTATATAGGGAATAAGGGCCTGGTCTAAATTAGAGTATTATATAGGGAATAGGAACCTGGTCTAAAGTAGAGTATTATATAGGGAATATGGCCCTGGTTTAAAGTAGAGTATTATATAGGGAATATGGCCCTGGTCTTAAGTAGAGTATTATATAGGGAATATGGCCCTGGTCTAAAGTAGAGTATTATATAGGGAATGTGGCCCTGGTCTAAAGTAGAGTATTATATAGGGAATAGGGCCCTGGTCTACAATAGAGTATTATATAGGGAATATGGCCCTGATCTACAGTAGAGTATTATATAGGGAATAGGGCCCTGGTTTAAAGTAGAGTATTATATAGGGAATATGGCCCTGGTCTTAAGTAGAGTATTATATAGGGAATAGGGCCCTGGTCTAAAGTAGAGTATTATATAGGGAATAGGGCCCTGGTCTTAAGTAGAGTATTATATAGGGAATAGGGCCCTGGTCTACAGTAGAGTATTATATAGGGAATAGGGCCCTGGTCTAAAGTAGAGTATTATATAGGGAATAGGGCCCTGGTCTACAGTAGAGTATTATATAGGGAATATGGCCCTGGTCTACAGTAGAGTATTATAAAGGGCCCTGGTCTAAAGTGGAGTATTATATAGGGAAAATGGCCCTGGTCTACAGTAGAGTATTATATAGGGAATAGTGCCCTGGTCTAAAGTAGAGTTTTATATAGGGAATAGGGCCCTGGTCTACAGTAGATGATTATATAGGGAATGTGGCCCTTGTCTAAAGTAGAGTATTATATAGGGAATAGGGCCCTGGTCTACAATAGAGTATTATATAGGGAATATGGCCCTGATCTAAAGTAGAGTATTATATAGGGAATAGGGCCCTGGTCTACAGTAGAGTATTATATAGGGAATAGGGCCCTGGTCTTAAGTAGAGTATAATATAGGGAATAGGGCCCTGGTCTACAGTAGAGTATTATATAGGGAATAGGGCCCTGGTCTAAAGTAGAGTATTATATAGGGCCCTGGTCTAAAGTGGAGTATTATATAGGGAATATGGCCCTGGTCTAAAGTAGAGTATTATATAGGGAATAGGGCCCTGGTCTACAGTAGAGTATTATATAGGGAATAGGGCCCCGGTCTACAGTAGAGTATTATATAGGGAATAGGGCCCTGGTCTACAGTAGAGTATTATATAGGGAATATGGCCCTGGTCTACAGTAGAGTATTATTTAGGGAATATGGCCCTGGTCTACAGTAGAGTATTATATAGGGAATAGGGCCCTGGTCTAAAGTAGAGTATTATATAGGGAATAGGGCCCTGGTCTAAAGTAGAGTATTATATAGGGAATAGGGCCCCTACAGTAGAGTATTATATAGGGAATAGGGCCCTGGTCTAAAGTTGAGTATTATATAGGGAATAGGGCCCCGGTCTAAAGTAGAGGATTATATAGGGAATAAGGCCCTGGTCTAAAGTAGAGTATTATATAGGGAATAGGGCCCTGGTCTAAAGTAGAGTATTATATGGGGAATAGGGCCCTGGTCTTAAGTAGAGTATTATATAGGGAATAGGGCCCTGGTCTAAAGTAGAATAGTCTATAGGGAATAGGGCCGTGGTCTAAAGTAGAGTATTATATAGGGAATAGGGCCCTGGTCTAAAGTAGAGTATTATATAGGGAATAGGGCCCTGGTCTTAAGTAGAGTATTATATAGGGAATAGGACCCTGGTCTACAGTAGAGTATTATATAGGGAATAGGGCCCTGGTCTAAAGTAGAGTATTAAATAGGGAATATGGCCCTGGTCTACAGTAGAGTATTATATAGGGAATAGGGCCCTGGTCTAAAGTAGAGTATTAAATAGGGAATATGGCCCTGGTCTACAGTAGAGTATTATATAGGGAATATGGCCCTGATCTACAGTAGAGTATTATATAGGGAATAGGGCCCTGGTCTAAAGTAGAGTATTATATAGGGAATAGGGCCCTGGTCTACAGTAGAGTATTATATAGGGAATATGGCCCTGGTCTACAGTAGAGTATTATATAGGGCCCTGGTCTAAAGTGGAGTATTATATAGGGAAAATGGCCCTGGTCTACAGTAGAGTATTATATAGGGAATAGTGCCCTGGTCTAAAGTAGAGTATTATATAGGGAATAGGGCCCTGGTCTACAGTAGATGATTATATAGGGAATAGGGCCCTGGTTTAAAGTAGAGTATTATATAGGGAATATGGCCCTGGTCTTAAGTAGAGTATTATATAGGGAATAGGGCCCTGGTCTAAAGTAGAGTATTATATAGGGAATATGGCCCTGATCTACAGTAGAGTATTATATAGGGAATATGGCCCTGGTCTACAGTAGAGTATTATATAGGGAATAGGGCCCTGGTCTACAGTAGAGTATTATATAGGGAATAGGGCCCTGGTCTTAAGTAGAGTATTATATAGGGAATAGGGCCCTGGTCTACAGTAGAGTATTATATAGGGAATATGGCCCTGGTCTACAGTAGAGTATTATATAGGGAATATGGCCCTGGTCTACAGTAGAGTATTATATAGGGAATAGGGCCCTGGTCTAAAGTAGAGTATTATATAGGGAATAGGGCCCTGGTCTAAAGTAGAGTATTATATAGGGAATAGGGCCCTGGTCTAAAGTAGAGTATATATAGGGAATAGGGCCCTGGTCTAAAGTAGAGTATTATATAGGGAATAGGGCCCCTACAGTAGAGTATTATATAGGGAATAGGGCCCTGGTCTAAATTTGAGTATTATATAGGGAATAGGGCCCTGGTCTAAAGTAGAGGATTATATAGGGAATAAGGCCCAGGTCTAAAGTAGAGTATTATATAGGGAATAGGGCCCTGGTCTAAAGTAGAGTATTATATGGGGAATAGGGCCCTGGTCTTAAGTAGAGTATTATATAGGGAATAGGGCCCTGGTCTAAAGTAGAATAGTATATAGGGAATAGGGCCCTGGTCTAAAGTAGAGTATTATATAGGGAATAGGGCCCTGGTCTAAAGTAGAGTATTATATAGGGAATAGGGCCCTGGTCTTAAGTAGAGTATTATATAGGGAATAGGACCCTGGTCTACAGTAGAGTATTATATAGGGAATAGGGCCCTGGTCTAAAGTAGAGTATTAAATAGGGAATATGGCCCTGGTCTACAGTAGAGGATTATATAGGGAATAGGGCCCAGGTCTAAAGTAGAGTATTATATAGGGAATAGGGCCCTGGTCTACAGTAGAGTATTATATAGGGAATAGGGCCCTGGTCTTAGGTAGAGTATTATATAGGGAATAGGACCCTGGTCTACAGTAGAGTATTATATAGGGAATAGGGCCCTGGTCTACAGTAGAGTATTATATAGGGAAAAGGGCCCTGGTCTACAGTAGAGTATTATATAGGGAATAGGGCCCTGGTCTACAGTAGAGTATTATATAGGGAATATGGCCCTGGTCTAAAGTAGAGTATTATATAGGGAATAAGGGCCTGGTCTAAAGTAGAGTATTATATAGGGAATAGGAACCTGGTCTAAAGTAGAGTATTATATAGGGAATAGGGCCCTGGTCTACAGTAGAGTATTATATAGGGAATAGGGCCCTGGTCTACAGTAGAGTATTATATAGGGAATATGGCCCTGGTCTACAGTAGAGTATTATATAGGGCCCTGGTCTAAAGTGGAGTATTATATAGGGAAAATGGCCCTGGTCTACAGTAGAGTATTATATAGGGAATAGTGCCCTGGTCTAAAGTAGAGTTTTATATAGGGAATAGGGCCCTGGTCTACAGTAGATGATTATATAGGGAATAGGGCCCTGGTTTAAAGTAGAGTATTATATAGGGAATATGGCCCTGGTCTTAAGTAGAGTATAATATAGGGAATATGGCCCTGGTCTAAAGTAGAGTATTATATAGGGAATGTGGCCCTTGTCTAAAGTAGAGTATTATATAGGGAATAGGGCCCTGGTCTACAATAGAGTATTATATAGGGAATATGGCCCTGATCTACAGTAGAGTATTATATAGGGAATAGGGCCCTGGTCTAAAGTAGAGTATTATATAGGGAATAGGGCCCTGGTCTAAAGTAGAGTATTATATAGGGAATAGGGCCCTGGTCTAAAGTAGAGTATTATATAGGGAATAGGGCCCCTACAGTAGAGTATTATATAGGGAATAGGGCCCTGGTCTAAAGTTGAGTATTATATAGGGAATAGGGCCCTGGTCTAAAGTAGAGGATTATATAGGGAATAGGGCCCTGGTCTAAAGTAGAGTATTATATAGGGAATAGGGCCCTGGTCTAAAGTAGAATAGTCTATAGGGAAAAGGGCCGTGGTCTAAAGTAGAGTATTATATAGGGAATAGGGCCCTGGTCTAAAGTAGAGTATTATATAGGGAATAGGGCCCTGGTCTTAAGTAGAGTATTATATAGGGAATAGGACCCTGGTCTACAGTAGAGTATTATATAGGGAATAGGGCCCTGGTCTAAAGTAGAGTATTATATGGGGAATAGGGCCCTGGTCTAAAGTAGAATAGTCTATAGGGAATAGGGCCCTGGTCTAAAGTAGAGTATTATATAGGGAATAGGGCCCTGGTCTAAAGTAGAGTATTATATAGGGAATATGGCCCTGGTCTACAGTAGAGTATCATATAGGGAATATGGCCCTGGTCTAAAGTAGAGTATTATATAGGGAATAGGGCCCTGGTCTACAGTAGAGTATGATATAGGGAATATGGCCCTGGTCTACAGTAGAGTATTATATAGGGAATATGGCCCTGGTCTACAGTAGAGTATTATTTAGGGAATATGGCCCTGGTCTACAGTAGAGTATTATTTAGGGAATATGGCCCTGGTCTACAGTAGAGTATTATATAGGGAATAGGGCCCTGGTCTACAGTAGAGTATTATATAGGGAATAGGGCCCTGGTCTTAAGTAGAGTATAATATAGGGAATAGGGCCCTGGTCTACAGTAGAGTATTATATAGGGAATAGGGCCCTGGTCTACAGTAGAGTATTATATAGGGAATAGGGCCCTGGTCTACAGTAGAGTATAATATAGGGAATAGGGCCCTGGTCTAAAGTAGAGATCCAAGATGGCGTAGCAGTCAGACGTCTCTGTCTTTGTCCTGTCGTGTCCCTTGTTTATATCTTTTTATATATCTTTCTCTTCGCATATCTTTTAAAATATTTTCCTAAACCTCAACTTCTAAATACTGTCCTGCAACCAGCCTCACCCAATGTGGTGTGGATCTGTTTTTTTTGTAAAGTATTTTTATTTACTTCGGATCTGGAATCCCTCAACTGAAGCTAGCCAGCTAACTACCTACCAGCTATCAGTCAGGAAACCACTGCTAGCGGTCATCAGCTAACCTTTAGCTCGGAAAGCTCTCGCCAGTTCGTACAACATGACTCAAACTAGAGCATAGCGGACCTATTTTTTTTCTCTCCATATCCCCGGATTCCTACCGCAGACTCTGAACATTTTCATCTGGTTCTTCGCAACTAGCTAACCGTAATCCCGGGTGACTACTCCTGGCTAGCGTTTCCATCCCGGAGCAAGCACCAATTAGCTTGAAGCTAGCCTGGCTAGGGCTCCTGGGCTACCACCGAAGCCCACTCCTGGGTTACAATATCCGGACCCCTTCTACTGCCGGTACGGGGCACGGAACCCCACCGATCCTCTACGACTGGAATACTGACATAATCTGCCCGAGGATTCCAACAGGCCCCTCAGGCGTGACGTCCGCTGAAGGCCCATTCTGCTAACCCCGGCCTACTAGCTACCTGGAGCAACTTGGAATCCTACTAATCCACGACTGGTTTATCAACGTCACCGCACGAAGAGCAGAATTACTCACCAATTTACCAGCATCGGACTGTCTCTCGACAACAACGCCGGATTCCTGCCGTAATCCCTGAGCCACTACTTCTGATCCTCACAGCTAGCTTGCAGCTAGCGCAGCTAGCGCCACTGCCACGAAGCTAGCACCAGTTAGCAAACACAATTCTACAATTCACAACCTCTCTTTCGCCATCGCCATCCGGCTTGGATTCTCTGTCGACACGACCACGTCTGGTCTGCAGACGAATACCCCATCCGCTGTGCCCTCAACCGGCCTCCGTCTGAGCAGACCCCCTCCGTCTGAGCAGACCACCCCCCGGGCTACTAACTTTAAAACGCCGCGTGCTAGCTTAGTGGAGGCCTCCCTGCTCCATCTACGGCTGCCCCCTGGACACTATGATCACTTGGCTACATAGCTGATGCCTGCTTGACTGTCCATTAATTCACGGTACTCCATTCTGTTTATTTGTGTTTTATCTGTCGGCTCTGTGCTTTAACTCAGGATCTGTGTGTAGTTAATCCGACCCTCTCTGCCTAGTCGTCGCCATTTTTACCTGCTGTTGCTGTGTTAGCTGACTAGCTGCTGTTATCTCACCTGTTGTTTTAGCTAGCTCTCCCAATCAAGACCTGCAATCACTTTATGCCTTATTGTATGTCTCTCTCAAATATCAATATGCCTTGCATACTGTTGTTCAGGCTAGTTATCATTGTTTTGGTTTGCAATGGACCCCGTAGTTCCACTCTCCGTACCTCTGATACCTCCTTTGTCCCACCCCCCACACATGCGGTGACCTCACCCATTGAGACCAGCATGTCCAGAGATACAACCTCTCTTATCATCACCCAGTGCCTGGGCTTGCCTCCGCTGTACCCGTGCCCCACCATACCCTGGTCTGCACATTATGCCCAGAATCTATTCTACCACGCCCATAAATCTGCTCCTTTTATTCCTTGTCCCCAACGCTCTAGGCGACCAGTTTTGATAGCCTTTAGCCGCACCCTCATCCTACTACTCCTCTGTTCCTCGGGTGATGTGGAGGTAAACCCAGGCCCTGCATGTCCCCAGTCACCCTCATTTGTTGACTTCTGTGATCGAAAAAGCCTTGGCCTCATGCATGTCAACATCAGAAGCCTCCTCCCTAAGTTTGCCTTACTCACCGCTTTAGCACACTCTGCCAACCCTGATGTCCTTGCCGTGTCCGAATCCTGGCTTAGGAAGGCCACCAAAAATTCTGAGATTTCCATACCCAACTATAACACTTTCCGTCAAGATAGAACTGCCAAAGGGGGAGGAGTTGCAATCTACTGCAGAGATAGCCTGCAAAGTTCTGTCATACTTTCCAGGTCTATGCCCAAACAGTTCGAACTTCTAATTTTAAAAATTAATCTCTCCAGAAATAAGTCTCTCACTGTTGCCGCCTGCTACCGACCCCCCTCAGCTCCCAGCTGTGCCCTGGACACCATCTGTGAATTGATCGCTCCCCATCTAGCTTCAGAGTTTGTTCTGTTAGGTGACCTAAACTGGGATATGCTTAACACCCCGGCAGTCCTACAATCTAAGCTTGATGCCCTCAATCTCACACAAATCATCAAGGAACCCACCAGGTACAACCCTAAATCCGTAAACATGGGCACCCTAATAGACATTATCCTGACCAACTTGCCCTCCAAATACACCTCTGCTGTCTTCAATCAAGATCTCAGCGATCACTGCCTCATTGCCTGTATCCGCCACGGGTCCGCGGTCAAACGACCACCCCTCATCACTGTCAAACGCTCCCTAAAACACTTCTGCGAGCAGGCCTTTCTAATCGACCTGGCCCGGGTACCCTGGAAGGATATTGACCTCATCCCGTCAGTTGAGGATGCCTGGTCGTTCTTTAAAAGTTACTTCCTCACCATATTAGACAAGCATGCTCCGTTCAAAAAATGCAGAACCAAGAACAGATATAGCCCTTGGTTCACTCCAGACCTGACTGCCCTCGACCAGCACAAAAACATCCTGTGGCGAACTGCAATAGCATCGAAGAGCCCCCGCGATATGCAACTGTTCAGGGAAGTCAGGAACCAATACACGCAGTCAGTCAGGAAAGCAAAGGCCAGCTTTCTCAAGCAGAAATTTGCATCCTGTAGCTCTAACTCCAAAAAGTTCTGGGATACTGTAAAGTCCATGGAAAACAAGAGCACCTCCTCCCAGCTGCCCACTGCACTGAGGCTAGGTAACACGGTCACCACTGATAAGTCCGTGATAATCGAAAACTTCAACAAACATTTCTCAATGGCTGGCCATGCCTTCCTCCTGGCGACTCCAACCTTGGCCAACAGCCCCGCCCCCCCCCCGCTGCTACTCGCCCAAGCCTCCCCAGCTCCTCCTTTACCCATATCCAGATAGCAGATGTTCTGAAAGAGCTGGAAAACCTGGACCCATACAAATCAGCTGGGCTTGACAATCTGGACCCCCTATTTCTGAAACTGTCCGCCGCCATTGTCGCACCCCCTATTACCAGCCTGTTCAACCTCTCCTTCGTATCATCTGAGATCCCCAAGGATTGGAAAGCTGCCGCGGTCATCCCCCTCTTCAAACGGGGAGACACCCTGGACCCAAACTGTTACAGACCTATATCCATCCTGCCCTGCCTATCTAAGGTCTTCGAAAGCCAAGTCAACAAACAGATCACTGACCATCTCGAATCCCACCGTACCTTCTCCGCTGTGCAATCCGGTTTCCGAGCCGGTCACGGGTGCACCTCAGCCACGCTCAAGGTACTAAACGATGTCATAACCGCCATCGATAAAAGACATTACTGTGCAGCCGTCTTCATCGACCTGGCCAAGGCTTTCGACTCTGTCAATCACCATATTCTTATCGGCAGACTCAGTAGCCTCGGTTTTTCTAATGACTGCCTTGCCTGGTTCACCAACTACTTTGCAGACAGAGTTCAGTGTGTCAAATCGGAGGGCATGTTGTCCGGTCCTCTGGCAGTCTCTATGGGGGTACCACAGGGTTCAATTCTCGGGCCGACTCTTTTCTCTGTATACATCAATGATGTTGCTCTTGCTGCGGGCGATTCCCTGATCTACCTCTACGCAGACGACACCATTCTGTATACTTCCGGCCCTTCCTTGGACACTGTGCTATCTAACCTCCAAACGAGCTTCAATGCCATAACACTCCTTCCGTGGCCTCCAACTGCTCTAGATCTAGAGTCGGCTTTCTATTCCGCAACAAAGCCTCCTTCACTCACGCCGCCAAACTTACCCTAGTAAAACTGACTATCCTACCGATCCTCGACTTCGGCGATGTCATCTACAAAATAGCTTCCAATACTCTACTCAGCAAACTGGATGCAGTTTATCACAGTGCCATCCGTTTTGTTACTAAAGCACCTTATACGACCCACCACTGCGACCTGTATGCCCTAGTCGGCTGGCCCTCGCTACATGTTCGTCGTCAGACCCACTGGCTCCAGGTCATCTACAAGGCTATGCTAGGTAAAGTGCCGCCTTATCTCAGTTCACTGGTCACGATGGCTACACCCACCCGTAGCACGCGCTCCAGCAGGTGTATCTCACTGATCATCCCTAAAGCCAAAACCTCATTTGGACGCCTTTCCTTCCAGTTCTCTGCTGCCTGCGACTGGAACGAATTGCAAAAATCTCTGAAGTTGGAGACTTTTATCTCCCTCAACAACTTTAAAAATCTGCTATCCGAGCAGCTAACCGATCGCTGCAGCTGTACATAGTCCATCTGTAAACTACCCACCCAATTTACCTACCTCACCCCCCATACTGCTTTTATTTATTTACTTTTCTGCTCTTTTGCACACCAGTATCTCTTCTTGCACATGATCATCTGATGATTTATCACTCCAGTGTTAATCTGCTAAATTGTAATTATTCGATTTATTGCCTACCTCATGCCTTTTGCACACATTGTATATAGATTCTCTTTTTATTTCTACCATGTTATTGACTTGTTTATTGTTTACTCCATGTGTAACTCTGTGGTCTGTAGAGTATTATATAGGGAATAGGGCCCTGGTCTAAAGTAGAGTATTATATAGGGAATAGGGCCCTGGTCTACAGTAGAGTATTATATAGGGCCCTGGTCTAAAGTGGAGTATTATATAGGGAAAATGGCCCTGGTCTACAGTAGAGTATTATATAGGGCCCTGGTCTAAAGTAGAGTATTATATAGGGAATGTGGCCCTGGTCTAAAGTAGAGTATTATATAGGGAATAGGGCCCTGGTCTAAAGTAGAGTATTATATAGGGAATAGGGCCCTGGTCTTAAGTAGAGTATATATAGGGAATAGGGCCCTGGTCTAAAGTAGAGTATTATATAGGGAATAGGGCCCTGGTCTACAGTAGAGTATTATATAGGGAATAGGGCCCCGGTCTACAGTAGAGTATTATATAGGGAATAGGGCCCTGGTCTAAAGTTGAGTATTATATAGGGAATAGGGCCCTGGTCTAAAGTTGAGTATTATATAGGGAATAGGGCCCTGGTCTAAAGTAGAGGATTATATAGGGAATAAGGCCCAGGTCTAAAGTAGAGTATTATATAGGGAATAGGGCCCTGGTCTAAAGTAGAGTATTATATGGGGAATAGGGCCCTGGTCTTAAGTAGAGTATTATATAGGGAATAGGGCCCTGGTCTAAAGTAGAATAGTCTATAGGGAAAAGGGCCGTGGTCTAAAGTAGAGTATTATATAGGGAATAGGGCCCTGGTCTAAAGTAGAGTATTATATAGGGAATAGGGCCCTGGTCTTAAGTAGAGTATTATATAGGGAATAGGACCCTGGTCTACAGTAGAGTATTATATAGGGAATAGGGCCCTGGTCTAAAGTAGAGTATTATATAGGGAATATGGCCCTGGTCTACAGTAGAGTATTATATAGGGCCCTGGTCTTAAGTAGAGTATTATATAGGGCCCTGGTCTACAGTAGAGTATTATATATGGCCCTGGTCTTAAGTAGAGTATTATATAGGGAATAGGGCCCTGGTCTAAAGTAGAGGATTATATAGGGAATAAGGCCCAGGTCTAAAGTAGAGTATTATATAGGGAATAGGGCCCTGGTCTAAAGTAGAGTATTATATAGGGAATAGGGCCCTGGTCTTAAGTAGAGTATATATAGGGAATATGGCCCTGGTCTAAAGTAGAGTATTATAAAGGGAATAGGGCCCTGGTCTACAGTAGAGTATCATATAGGGAATAGGGCCCCGGTCTACAGTAGAGTATTATATAGGGAATATGGCCCTGGTCTTAAGTAGAGTATTATATAGGGAATAGGGCCCTGGTCTAAAGTAGAGTATTATATGGGGAATATGGCCCTGGTCTTAAGTAGAGTATTATATAGGGAATAGGGCCCTGGTCTAAAGTAGAGTATTATATGGGGAATAGGGCCCTGGTCTTAAGTAGAGTATTATATAGGGAATAGGGCCCTGGTCTAAAGTAGAATAGTCTATAGGGAAAAGGGCCGTGGTCTAAGTAGAGTATTATATAGGGAATAGGGCCCTGGTCTAAAGTAGAGTATTATATAGGGAATAGGGCCCTGGTCTTAAGTAGAGTATTATATAGGGAATAGGACCCTGGTCTACAGTAGAGTATTATATAGGGAATAGGGCCCTGGTCTAAAGTAGAGTATTATATAGGGAATATGCCCTGGTCTACAGTAGAGTATTATATAGGGAATAGGGCCCTGGTCTTAAGTAGAGTATTATATAGGGCCCTGGTCTACAGTAGAGTATTATATAGGGAATATGGCCCTGGTCTTAAGTAGAGTATTATATAGGGAATAGGGCCCTGGTCTAAAGTAGAGGATTATATAGGGAATAAGGCCCAGGTCTAAAGTAGAGTATTATATAGGGAATAGGGCCCTGGTCTAAAGTAGAGTATTATATAGGGAATAGGGGCCCTGGTCTTAAGTAGAGTATATATAGGGAATATGGCCCTGGTCTAAAGTAGAGTATTATAAAGGGAATAGGGCCCTGGTCTACAGTAGAGTATCATATAGGGAATAGGGCCCCGGTCTACAGTAGAGTATTATATAGGGAATATGGCCCTGGTCTTAAGTAGAGTATTATATAGGGAATAGGGCCCTGGTCTAAAGTAGAGTATTATATGGGGAATAGGGCCCTGGTCTTAAGTAGAGTATTATATAGGGAATAGGGCCCTGGTCTAAAGTAGAATAGTCTATAGGGAAAAGGGCCGTGGTATAAAGTAGAGTATTATATAGGGAATAGGGCCCTGGTCTAAAGTAGAGTATTATATAGGGAATAGGGCCCTGTTCTTAAGTAGAGTATTATATAGGGAATAGGACCCTGGTCTACAGTAGAGTATTATATAGGGAATAGGGCCCTGGTCTAAAGTAGAGTATTAAATAGGGAATATGGCCCTGGTCTACAGTAGAGTATTATATAGGGAATAGGGCCCTGGTCTAAAGTAGAGTATTATATAGGGAATAGGGCCCCTGGTCTACAGTAGAGGATTATATAGGGAATAAGGCCCAGGTCTAAAGTAGAGTATTATATAGGGAATAGGGCCTTGGTCTAAAGTAGAGTATTATATAGGGAATAGGGCCCTGGTCTTAGGTAGAGTATTATATAGGGAATAGGACCCTGGTCTACAGTAGAGTGTTATATAGGGAATAGGGCCCTGGTCTACAGTAGAGTATTATATAGGGAATAGGGCCCTGGTCTAAAGTAGAGTATTAAATAGGGAATATGGCCCTGGTCTACAGTAGAGTATTATATAGGGAATAGGGCCCTGGTCTAAAGTAGAGTATTACATAGGGAATAGGGCCCCTGGTCTACAGTAGAGGATTATATAGGGAATAAGGCCCAGGTCTAAAGTAGAGTATTATATAGGGAATAGGGCCCTGGTCTACAGTAGAGTATTATATAGGGAATAGGGCCCTGGTCTTAGGTAGAGTATTATATAGGGAATAGGACCCTGGTCTACAGTAGAGTGTTATATAGGGAATAGGGCCCTGGTCTACAGTAGAGTATTATATAGGGAATAGGGCCCTGGTCTAAAGTAGAGTATTAAATAGGGAATAGGGCCCTGGTCTAAAGTAGAGTATTATATAGGGAATAGGGCCCTGGTCTACAGTAGAGTATTATATAGGGAATAGGGCCCCCGGTCTACAGTAGAGTATTATATAGGGAATAGGGCCCTGGTCTAAAGTTGAGTATTATATAGGGAATAGGGCCCTGGTCTAAAGTAGAGGATTATATAGGGAATAGGGCCCATGGTCTAAAGTAGAGTATTATATAGGGAATAGGGCCCTGGTCTAAAGTAGAGTATTATATAGGGAATAGGGCCCTGGTCTAAAGTAGAGTATATATTAGGGAATAGGGCCCTGGTCTAAAGTAGAGTATTATATAGGGAATAGGGCCCTGGTCTACAGTAGAGTATTATATAGGGAATAGGGCCCTGGTCTACAGTAGAGTATTATATAGGGAATAGGGCCCTGGTCTAAAGTTGAGTATTATATAGGGAATAGGGCCCTGGTCTAAAGTAGAGGATTATATAGGGAATAGGGCCCTGGTCTAAAGTAGAGTATTATATAGGGAATAGGGCCCTGGTCTAAAGTTGAGTATTATATGGGGAATAGGGCCCTGGTCTTAAGTAGAGTATTATATAGGGAATAGGGCCCTGGTCTAAAGTAGATAGTCTATAGGAAAAGGGCCGTGGTCTAAAGTAGAGTATTATATAGGGAATAGGGCCCTGGTCTAAAGTGGAGTATTATATAGGGAATAGGGCCCTGGTCTAAAGTAGTAGTATTATATAGGGAATAGGGCCCTGGTCTACAGTAGAGGATTATATAGGGAATAAGGCCCAGGTCTAAAGTAGAGTATTATATAGGGAATAGGGCCCTGGTCTACAGTAGAGTATTATATAGGAATAGGGGCCCTGGTCTTAGGTAGAGTATTATATAGGGAATAGGACCCTGGTCCTACAGTAGAGTTGTTATATAGGGAATAGGGCCCTGGTCTACAGTCGAGTATTATATAGGGAAAAGGGCCCTGGTCTAAGGTAGAGATTATATAGGGAATAGGGCCCTGTCTACAGTATATTATTATAAGGAATATGGCCCTGGTCTAAAGTAGAGTATTATATAGGAATAAGGGCCTGGTCTACAGTAGAGTATTATATAGGCCATGGTCTAAAGTGGATATTATATAGGGAAAATGGCCCTGGTCTACAGTAGAGTATTATATAGGGAATAGTGCCCTGGTCTAAAGTAGAGTTTTATATAGGGAATAGGGCCCTGGTCTACAGTTAGATGATTAATATAGGGAATAGGGCCCTGGTTTAAAGTAGAGTATTATATAGGGAATATGGCCCTGGTCTTAAGTAGAGTATTATATAGGGAATGTGGCCCTTGTCTAAAGTAGAGTATTATATAGGGAATAGGGCCCTGGTCTACCATACAGTGTTATATAGGGAATATGGCCCTGATCTACAGTAGAGTATTATATAGGGAATAGGGCCCTGGTCTACAGTAGAGTATTATATAGGGAATAGGGCCCTGGTCTTAAGTAGAGTATAATATAGGGAATAGGGGGCCCTGGTCATACAGTAGAGTATTATATAGGGAATAGGGCCCTGGTCTAAAGTAGAGTATTATATAGGGAATAGGGCCCTGGTCTACAGTAGAAGTATTATATAGGGAATATGGCCCTGGTCTACAGTAGAGTATTATATAGGGCCCTGGTCTAAAGTGGAGTATTATATAGGGAAAATGGCCCTGGTCTACAGTAGAGTATTATATAGGGAATAGTGCCCTGGTCTAAAGTAGAGTATTATATAGGGAATAGGGCCCTGGTCTACAGTAGATGATTATATAGGGAATAGGGCCCTGGTCTAAAGTAGAGTATAATATAGGGAATATGGCCCTGGTCTAAAGTAGAGTATTATATAGGGAATAGGGCCCTGGTCTAAAGTAGAGTATATATAGGGAATAGGGCCCTGGTCTAAAGTAGAGTATTATATAGGGAATAGGGCCCTGGTCTACAGTAGAGTATTATATAGGGAATAGGGCCCCGGTCTACAGTAGAGTATTATATAGGGAATAGGGCCCTGGTCTAAAGTTGAGTATTATATAGGGAATAGGGCCCTGGTCTAAAGTAGAGGATTATATAGGAATAAGGCCCAGGTCTAAAGTAGAGTATTATATAGGGAATAGGGCCCTGGTCTAAAGTAGAGTATTATATGGGGAATAGGGCCCTGGTCTTAAGTAGAGTATTATATAGGGAATAGGGCCCTGGTCTAAAGTAGAATAGTCTATAGGGAAAAGGGCCGTGGTCTAAAGAGTATTATATAGGGAATAGGGCCCTGGTCTAAAGTGGAGTATTATATAGGGAATAGGGCCCTGGTCTAAAGTAGAGTATTATATAGGGAATAGGGCCCTGGTCTACAGTAGAGGATTATATAGGGAATAAGGCCCAGGTCTAAAGTAGAGTATTATATAGGGAATAGGGCCCTGGTCTACAGTAGAGTATTATATAGGGAATAGGGCCCTGGTCTTAGGTAGAGTATTATATAGGGAATAGGACCCTGGTCTACAGTAGAGTGTTATATAGGGAATAGGGCCCTGGTCTACAGTAGAGTATTATATAGGGAAAAGGGCCCTGGTCTAAAGTAGAGTATTATATAGGGAATAGGGCCCTGGTCTACAGTATATTATTATAAGGAATATGGCCCTGGTCTAAGTAGATTATATAGGGAATAAGGGCCTGGTCTACAGTAGAGTATTATATAGGGCCCTGGTCTAAAGTGGAGTATTATATAGGGAAAATGGCCCTGGTCTACAGTAGAGTATTATATAGGGAATAGTGCCCTGGTCTAAAGTAGAGTTTTATATAGGGAATAGGGCCCTGGTCTACAGTAGATGATTATATAGGGAATAGGGCCCTGGTTTAAAGTAGAGTATTATATAGGGAATATGGCCCTGGTCTTAAGTAGAGTATTATATAGGAATGTGGCCCTTGTCTAAAGTAGAGTATTATATAGGGAATAGGCCCTGGTCTACAATAGAGTATTATATAGGAATATGGCCCCGATCTACAGTAGAGTATTATATAGGGAATAGGGCCCTGGTCTACAGTAGAGTATTATATAGGGAATAGGGCCCTGGTCTTAAGTAGAGTATAATATAGGGAATAGGGCCCTGGTCTACAGTAGAGTATTATATAGGGAAAGGGCCCTGGTCTAAAGTAGAGTATTATATAGGGAATAGGGCCCTGGTCTACAGTAGAGTATTATATAGGAATATGGCCCTGGTCTACAGTAGAGTATTATATAGGGCCCTGGTCTAAAGTGGAGTATTATATAGGGAAAATGGCCCTGGTCTACAGTAGAGTATTATATAGGGAATAGTGCCCTGGTCTAAAGTAGAGTATTATATAGGGAATAGGGCCCTGGTCTACAGTAGATGATTATATAGGGAATAGGGCCCTGGTCTTAAGTAGAGTTAATATAGGGAATATGGCCCTGGTCTAAAGTAGAGTATTATATAGGGAATATGGCCCTTGTCTACAGTAGAGTATTATATAGGGAATAGGGCCCTGGTCTAAAGTAGAGTATTATATAGGGAATAGGGCCTTGGTCTAAAGTAGAGTATTATATAGGGAATAGGGCCTGGTCTACAGTATAGTATTATATAGGGAATGT
>NW_024060373.1:0-25126 GCF_016432855.1 Salvelinus namaycush | reverse complement strand
TAGCTGGTCTGTCATAATATAATAGAGACAGTAGATATAGCTGTCTGTAATCTATATAGAGACAGTAGATTTAGCTGGTCTGCATAATAATAATATATCAGTAGATCTAGCTGATCTGTCATAAATATAACAGAGACAGTAATCTAGCTGGTCTGTCATAATATAATGAGACATTCGAGTCTAGCTGGTCGTCATAATATAATAGAGACAGTTATATCTAGTCTGGTCTGTCATAATAAAATAAAGGACAGTATATCTAGCTGGTCTGTCATAATATAATAGAGACATTTTATCTAGCTGAACTGTCCCACCTAATATATAAGCAGAGTGATCTAGCGGTCTGTCATTATATAATAGAAGACAGTAGATCTAGCTAGTCTGTCCATAATATAATAGAGACAGTAGATCTAGCCGGTCTGTCATAATATAATAGAGACAGTAGATCTAGCTGGTCTGTCATAATATAATACAGACATTAGATCTAGCTGGTCTGTCATAATATAATAGAGACATTAGATCTAGCTGGTCTGTCATAATGTAATAGAAACATTAGATCTAGCTGGTCTGTCATAATAAAATAGAGACAGTAGATCTAGCTGGCCTGTCATATTATAATAGATACTGTAGATTTAGCTGGTCTGTCATAATATAATAGAGACAGTAGATCTAGCTGGTCTGTCATAATATAATAGAGACATTAGATCTAGCTGGTCTGTCATAATATAATAGAGGCAGTAGATCTAGCTGGTCTGTCATTATATAATAGAGACAGTAGATCAAGCTGGTCTGTCATAATATAATAGAGACATTAGATCTAGCTGGTCTGTCATAATGTAATAGAGACATTAGATCTAGCTGGTCTGTCATAATATAATAGATACTGTAGATCTAGCTGGTCTGTCATAATATAATAGAGACAGTAGATCTAGCTGGTCTGTCATAATGTAATAGAGACATTAGATCTAGCTGGTCTGTCATAATATAATAGAGACAGTATATCTAGCTGGTCTGTCATAATATAATAGAGACAGTAGATCTAGCTGAACTGTCATAATATAATAGAGACAGTAGATCTAGCTGGTCTGTCATAATATAATAGAGACATTAGATCTAGCTGGTCTGTCATAATATATTAGAGACAGTAGATCTAGCTGGTTTGTAATAATATAATAGAGACATTAGATCTAGCTGGTCTGTCATAATATAATAGAGACAGTAGATCTAGCTAGTCTGTCATAATATAATAGAGACAGTAGATCTAGCCGGTCTGTCATAATATAATAGAGACAGTAGATCTAGCTGGTCTGTCATAATATAATATAGACATTAGATCTAGCTGGTCTGTCATAATATAATAGAGACATTAGATCTAGCTGGTCTGTCATAATGTAATAGAGACATTAGATCTAGCTGGTCAGACATAATAAAATAGAGACAGTAGATCTAGCTGGCCTGTCATATTATAATAGATACTGTAGATTTAGCTGGTCTGTCATAATATAATAGAGACAGTAGATCTAGCTGGTCTGTCATAATATAATAGAGACATTAGATCTAGCTGGTCTGTCATAATATAATAGAGGCAGTAGATCTAGCTGGTCTGTCATTATATAATAGAGACAGTAGATCAAGCTGGTCTGTCATAATATAATAGAGACATTAGATCTAGCTGGTCTGTCATAATGTAATAGAGACATTAGATCTAGCTGGTCTGTCATAATATAATAGATACTGTAGATCTAGCTGGTCTGTCATAATATAATAGAGACATTAGAACTAGCTGGTCTGTCATAATATAATAGAGAAATTAGATCTAGCTGGTCTGTCATAATATAATAGATACTGTAGATCTAGCTGGTCTGTCATAATATAATAGAGACATTAGATCTAGCTGGTCTATCATAATATAATAGAGACAGTATATCTAGCTGGTCTGTCATAATATAATAGAGACAGTATATCTAGCTGGTCTGTCATAATATAATAGAGACATTAGATCTAGCTGGTCTGTCATAATGTAATAGAGACATTAGATCTAGCTGGTATGTCATAATATAATAGATACAGTATATCTAGCTGGTCTGTCATAATATAATAGAGACAGTATATCTAGCTGGTCTGTCCTAATATAATAGAGACATTAGATCTAGCTGGTCTGTCATAATATAATAGGGACATTAGATCTAGCTGGTCTGTCATAATATAATAGAGACAGTATATCTAGCTGGTTTGTCATAACATAATCGAGACAGTAGATCTAGCTGGTCTGTCATAATATAATAGAGACATTCGATCTAGCTGGTCTGTCATAATATAATAGAGACAGTAGATCTAGCTGGTCTGTCATAATATAATAGAGACAGTAGATCTAGCTGGTCTGTCATAATATAATAGAGACAGTAGATCTAGCTTGTCTGTCATAATATAATAGATACTGTAGATCTAGCTGGTCTGTCATAATATAATAGAGACAGTATATCTAGCTGGCCTGTCATATTATAATAGAGAAATTAGATCTAGCTGGTCTGTCATTATATAATAGAGACAGTAGATCTAGCTGGTCTGTCATAATATAATAGAGACATTAGATCTAGCTGGTCTGTCATAATGTAATATAGACAGTAGATCTAGCTGGTCTGTCATAATATAATAGAGACAGTAGATCTAGCTGGTCTGTCATGATATAATAGAGACAGAGATCTAGCTGGTCTGTCATAATATAATAGATACTGTAGATCTAGCTGGTCTGTCATAATATAATGGAGACAGTAGATCTAGGTGGTCTGTCATAATAGAGACAGTATATCTATCTGGTCTGTCATAATAAACAGAGACAGTAGATCTAGCTGGTCTGTCAAAATATAATAGAGACAGTTGATCTAGCTGAACTGTCATAATATAAAAGAGACAGTAGATCTAGCTGGTCTGTCATAATATAATAGAGACAGTAGATCTAGCTGGTCTGTCATAATATAATAGAGACAGTAGATCTAGCTGGTTTGTCATAACATAATCAAGACAGTAGATCTAGCTGGTCTGTCATAATATAATAGAGACATTAGATCTAGCTGGTCTGTCATAATATAATAGAGACATTAGATCTAGCTGGTCTGTCAGAATAGAGACAGTATATCTAGGTGGTCTGTCATAATAGAGACAGTATATCTAGCTGGTCTGTCATAATAAACAGAGACAGTAGATCTAGCTGGTCTGTCATAATATAATAGAGACAGTAGATCTAGCTTAACTGTCATAATATAATAGAGACAGTAGATCTAGCTGGTCTGTCATTATATAATAGAGACAGTAGATCTAGCTGGTCTGTCATAATATAATAGAGACATTAGATCTAGCTGGTCTGTCATAATGTAATATAGACAGTAGATCTAGCTGGTCTGTCATAATATAATAGAGACAGTAGATCTAGCTGGTCTGTCATGATATAATAGAGACAGAGATCTAGCTGGTCTGTCATAATATAATAGATACTGTAGATCTAGCTGGTCTGTCATAATATAATGGAGACAGTAGATCTAGGTGGTCTGTCATAATAGAGACAGTATATCTATCTGGTCTGTCATAATAAACAGAGACAGTAGATCTAGCTGGTCTGTCATAATATAATAGAGACAGTTGATCTAGCTGAACTGTCATAATATAAAAGAGACAGTAGATCTAGCTGGTCTGTCATAATATAATAGAGACAGTAGATCTAGCTGGTCTGTCATAATATAATAGAGACAGTAGATCTAGCTGGTTTGTCATAACATAATCAAGACAGTAGATCTAGCTGGTCTGTCATAATATAATAGAGACATTAGATCTAGCTGGTCTGTCATAATATAATAGAGACATTAGATCTAGCTGGTCTGTCAGAATAGAGACAGTATATCTAGGTGGTCTGTCATAATAGAGACAGTATATCTAGCTGGTCTGTCATAATAAACAGAGACAGTAGATCTAGCTGGTCTGTCATAATATAATAGAGACAGTAGATCTAGCTTAACTGTCATAATATAATAGAGACAGTAGATCTAGCTGGTCTGTCATAATATAATAGAGACAGTAGATCTTGGTGGTCTGTCATGATATCATAGAGACAGTAGATCTAGCTGGTTTGTCATAACATAATCGAGACAGTAGATCTAGCTGGTCTGTCATAATATAATAGAGACATTAGATCTAGCTGGTCTGTCATAATGTAATAGAGAAATTAGATCTAGCTGGTCTGTCATAATATAATAGATACTGTAGATCTAGCTGGTCTGTCATAATATAATAGAGACATTAGATCTAGCTGGTCTGTCATAATGTAATAGAGACATTAGATCTAGCTGGTCTATCATAATATAATAGAGACAGTATATCTAGCTGGTCTGTCATAATATAATAGAGACAGTATATCTAGCTGGTCTGTCATAATATAATAGAGACATTAGATCTAGCTGGTCTGTCATAATGTAATAGAGACATTAGATCTAGCTGGTATGTCATAATATAATAGATACAGTATATCTAGCTGGTCTGTCATAATATAATAGAGACAGTATATCTAGCTGGTCTGTCCTAATATAATAGAGACATTAGATCTAGCTGGTCTGTCATAATATAATAGGGACATTAGATCTAGCTGGTCTGTCATAATATAATAGAGACAGTAGATCTAGCTGGTCTGTCATAATATAATAGAGACAGTATATCTAGCTGGTTTGTCATAACATAATCGAGACAGTAGATCTAGCTGGTCTGTCATAATATAATAGAGACATTCGATCTAGCTGGTCTGTCATAATATAATAGAGACAGTAGATCTAGCTGGTCTGTCATAATATAATAGAGACAGTAGATCTAGCTGGTCTGTCATAATATAATAGAGACAGTAGATCTAGCTGGTCTGTCATAATATAATAGATACTGTAGATCTAGCTGGTCTGTCATAATATAATAGAGACAGTAGATCTAGGTGGTCTGTCATAATATAATAGAGGCAGTAGATCTAGCTGGTCTGTCATAATATAATAGAGACAGTAGATCTAGCTGGTCTTTCATAATATAATAGAGACAGTAGATCTAGCTGGTCTGTCATAATGTAATATAGACAGTAGATCTAGCTGGTCTGTCATAATATAATAGAGACAGTAGATCTAGCTGGTCTGTCATTATATAATAGAGACAGAGATCTAGCTGGTCTGTCATAATATAATAGATACTGTAGATCTAGCTGGTCTGTCATAATATAATGGAGACAGTAGATCTAGGTGGTCTGTCATAATAGAGACAGTATATCTAGCTGGTCTGTCATAATAATCAGAGACAGTAGATCTAGCTGGTCTGTCATAATATAATAGAGACAGTTGATCTAGCTGAACTGTCATAATATAAAAGAGACAGTAGATCTAGCTGGTCTGTCATAATATAATAGAGACAGTAGATCTAGCTGGTCTGTCATAACATAATCAAGACAGTAGATCTAGCTGGTCTGTCATAATATAATAGAGACATTAGATCTAGCTGGTCTGTCATAATATAATAGAGACATTAGATCTAGCTGGTCTGTCAGAATAGAGACAGTATATCTAGGTGGTCTGTCATAATAGAGACAGTATATCTAGCTGGTCTGTCATAATAAACAGAGACAGTAGATCTATCTGGTCTGTCATAATATAATAGAGACAGTAGATCTAGCTGTACTGTCATAATATAATAGAGACAGTAGATCTAGCTGGTTGGTCATAATATAATAGAGACAGTAGATCTTGGTGGTCTGTCATGATTTCATAGAGACAGTAGATCTAGCTGGTTTGTCATAACATAATCGTGACAGTAGATCTAGCTGGTCTGTCATAATATAATAGAGACATTAGATCTAGCTGGTCTGTCATAATATAATAGAGACAGTAGATCTAGCTGGTCTGTCATAATATAATAGATACTGTAGATCTAGCTGGTCAGTCATAATATAATAGAGGCAGTAGATCTAGCTGGTCTGTCATAATGTAATAGAGACATTAGATCTAGCTGGTCTGTCATAATATAATAGAGACAGTAGATCTAGCTGGCCTGTCATAATATAATAGATACTGTAGATCTAGCTGGTCTATCATAATATAATAGAGACATTAGATCTAGCTGGTCTGTCATAATATAATAGAGACAGTATATCTAGCTGGCCTGTCATATTATAATAGAGAAATTAGATCTAGCTGGTCTGTCATAATATAATAGAGACAGTAGATCTAGCTGGTCTGTCATAATATAATAGAGACAGTAGATCTAGCTGGTCTGTCATAATATAATAGAGACAGTCGATGTAGCTGGTCTGTCATAATATAATAGAGACAGTAGATCTAGCTGGTCTGTCATTATATAATAGAGACAGTAGATCTAGCTGGTCTGTCATAATATAATAGAGACATTAGATCTAGCTGGTCTGTCATAATGTAATATAGACAGTAGATCTAGCTGGTCTGTCATAATATAATAGAGACAGTAGATCTAGCTGGTCTGTCATGATATAATAGAGACAGAGATCTAGCTGGTCTGTCATAATATAATAGATACTGTAGATCTAGCTGGTCTGTCATAATATAATGGAGACAGTAGATCTAGGTGGTCTGTCATAATAGAGACAGTATATCTATCTGGTCTGTCATAATAAACAGAGACAGTAGATCTAGCTGGTCTGTCATAATATAATAGAGACAGTTGATCTAGCTGAACTGTCATAATATAAAAGAGACAGTAGATCTAGCTGGTCTGTCATAATATAATAGAGACAGTAGATCTAGGTGGTCTGTCATAATATAATAGAGACAGTAGATCTAGCTGGTTTGTCATAACATAATCAAGACAGTAGATCTAGCTGGTCTGTCATAATATAATAGAGACATTAGATCTAGCTGGTCTGTCATAATATAATAGAGACATTAGATCTAGCTGGTCTGTCAGAATAGAGACAGTATATCTAGGTGGTCTGTCATAATAGAGACAGTATATCTAGCTGGTCTGTCATAATAAACAGAGACAGTAGATCTAGCTGGTCTGTCATAATATAATAGAGACAGTAGATCTAGCTGAACTGTCATAATATAATAGAGACAGTAGATCTAGCTGGTCTGTCATAATATAATAGAGACAGTAGATCTTGGTGGTCTGTCATGATATCATAGAGACAGTAGATCTAGCTGGTTTGTCATAACATAATCGAGACAGTAGATCTAGCTGGTCTGTCATAATATAATAGAGACATTAGATCTAGCTGGTCTGTCATAATATAATAGAGACAGTAGATCTAGCTGGTCTGTCATAATATAATAGATACTGTAGATCTAGCTGGTCAGTCATAATATAATAGAGGCAGTAGATCTAGCTGGTCTGTCATAATGTAATAGAGACATTAGATCTAGCTGGTCTGTCATAATATAATAGAGACAGTAGATCTAGCTGGCCTGTCATAATATAATAGATACTGTAGATCTAGCTGGTCTATCATAATATAATAGAGACATTAGATCTAGCTGGTCTGTCATAATATAATAGAGACAGTATATCTAGCTGGCCTGTCATATTATAATAGAGACAGTAGATCTAGCTGGTCTGTCATAATATAATAGAGACAGTAGATCTAGCTGGTCTGTCATAATATAATAGAGACAGTAGATCTAGCTGGTCTGTCATAATATAATAGATACTGTAGATCTAGCTGGTCTGTCATAATATAATAGAGACAGTAGATCTAGGTGGTCTGTCATAATAGAGACAGTATATCTAGCTGGTCTGTCATAATATAATAGAGGCAGTAGATCTAGCTGGTCTGTCATAATATAATAGAGACAGTAGATCTAGCTGAACTGTCATAATTTAATAGAGACAGTAGATCTAGCTGGTCTGTCATAATATAATAGAGACAGTAGATCTAGGTGGTCTGTCATAATATAATAGAGACAGTAGATTGAGTTTGAGTTTGAGTTTATTTTTATTTTTACAGGGACAGTGCACATTAAACCTTTTTCTCAATCTAGGGGGTGCTGTTTCCACTTTGGAAAATATCGTCTCCAAATTAACTTCTTGCCACTATAGGGGGTGCTGTTTTCGCATTAGCATAATTTCCTCTACAGATTAAACTGCCTCTTATTCAATTATTGCTCTTACTATATGCATATAATTAATACCATTGGATAGAAAACAATCTATAGTTTCTAAAACCGTTTCAATTTTGTCTGTGAGTGAAACAGAAGTCATTTGACAGCACTTTCCCTGACCAAGAAGAAGAATGCAAGATGTGTATGCTCGCTTCAACGCTCTGCCTATATATGGTCACGCCACCTATGACCCGAAACACACTTCATTCGTCTTCCTCTGGGTGTCAAGAGGACGTCAGAGGAGAAATTTTTTGTTTACCTTGTACTGACGTGAAATAAGACCTATTTCTTTGACGTGACCGACAACTTCCGGTTCTCTGATTCGCGCTATTTGGAGGTGCGATTGTCTACTGTTTTGCTGCCGTTACGGATGAAAACTATCTCCGTCTCGAAGTTTGTTTGATACATGTGACCATATCATCTTAATGTATGTTTTTTCAATATAGTTTAATCAGATTATTTGAATTTTTTCGGGAGTTTTGCCGTGTTCCGTTCTGTGACTTTTTTTACTTTGGCCAGTCGACCAGTACATATGCTAAATGAAGAGGGAAAGTTGCCATTATGAATGGATTGAACGACTCATCAGGACTAAGGACACCTTGATCAACATTCTGATGAAAGATCAGCAATAGTAAGACCCAATTTACGATGTTATTTCATATATCTGTCGTGCATGTGAACTGGTCGGGGGCGCCCAGCTGGTTCTGGCTGGCGTGGCTATGCTAATTTAGCGCTACATTTTGTTTTCGCTATAAAACATTTAATAAATCTGAAATATTGTTTGGATTCACCAGATGTTGGGCTTTCAATATCTGTACGCTGTGTATTTTTCTGAAATGTTTTAAGATAAGTAATTAGTTATATGACGTTGGTCTCTGTAATTGTTCTGGCTGCGTCAGCACTATTTCAGATTGCAGCTGCAATGTAGAACTGTGATTTATACCTGAAAAATGCACATTTTTCAAAAAAAAACTATGCTATACCATAAATATGTTATCAGACTGTCATCTTATGAAGTTGTTTCTTGGTTAGTGGCTATATATATTTTTATTTAGTCGAATTAGTGATAGCTACTGACGCAGGAAAAAACTGTTGGAGTAAAAAAATTGTGTCTTATGCTAACGTGGTTAGCTAATAGATTTACATATTGTGTCTTCCCTGTAAAACATTTTAAAAATCTGAAATGGTGGCTTTATTCACAAGATCTGTATCTTTCATCTGGTGTCTTGGACTTGTGATTTAATGATATTTAGATGCTACAATTTACTTGTGACGCTATGCTAGCTATGCTACTCAGTGGGGGGGGAGTGGGGGGTGATCCCGGATCCGGGTTGGTGACTCGTTAAAGGTTAAACTGCCTCATACTCAATTCTTGCTCGTACAATATGCATATTATTATTACTATTGGACAGAAAACAATCTCTAGTTTCTAAAACCGTTTGAATTATGTCTGTGGGTGAACCAGAACTCTTTCTGCAGCGAAATCCATGACAGGAACTGCGAAGGTCTGAAAACGAGGCTCTGTTCTCAGATCAGTTTAAAGCTCTGTATGTATCCTATGGGTCGACATGAACTGCACCCGCCTTCCCCTGGATGTCAGTAACCAATGAGAAGTGGAATGGAGTGTCTACGTAGTTCTCAGAGCTTATAAAAGGCCAAGGAACGAAGTGAGCTCTCTTTTCGTCGTTCGTCATTGCGCAAAGCAAGACCTCAAGATGGCATTTTGAAACGCTCAGTTATCGGCCTTAGCTATATCCGTCTGTAATTTGATTCGATATAGGTGTTAGAAACATCATAACGAAGTTATTTTAAACCGAGTTATATCAGTTTATGCGAGTATATTGCTATTTTCGGAATTTCCTTAGTATTGCGTTTTGGGGATTTGGGCATGTTGTGGCCACATAGCTATTGTTAGCTGCTAATTCCGAAGTTGAAGACGACGTTTTACAACCAAGCAACGATTCTTTTGGACAAAGGACACCTTGCCCAAGATTCTGATGGAAGCTCGTCCAAAAGTAAGAGCTATTTATGATGTTATTCCGTATTTATGTGGAAAAATGTAAACGCATTTGTCCGCCATTATTGCGGCACTAGTCTGGCTGTAACGCACACTGTATGTCTAGTAACGTTAATTTTTAAAATCTAACTCAGCGGTTGCATTAATAACTAATGCATCTTTCATTTGCTGTCCAACCTGTATTTTTTAGTCAATCTAATCGATAAATAATCGTAAACTTAGGTGCCTTTCCAAGATGGCGCCGGCCAGAATGCATGACCTGTTGCCACTGATCACATTGTGTAACCACGATTTGTGCTGCTAAATATGCACATTTTCGAACAAAACCTATATGCATTGTGTAATATGATGTTACAGGACTGTCATCTGATGAAGTATATCAAGGTTAGTCCAAAATTATATATCTTTTGCTGTATTGTTACGATCGCTAACCTGTGCTGCTGGTAAATTGCTTGTGTTTCTGGCTATTGTGCTAAGCTAATATAATGCTATATTGTGTTTTCGCTGTAAAACACTTAAAAAATCTGACATATTGGCTGGATTCACAAGATGTTGGGCTTTCATTTGTTGTATGCTGTGTATTTTTCAGAAATGTTTTAAGATGAGTAATTAGGTATTTGACGTTGGTCTCTGTAATTATTCTGGCAGCTTCGGCACTATTTCAGATTGCAGCTGCAATGTAGAACTGTGATTTATACCTGAAATATGCAAATTTTTCTAAAAAAACATATGCTATACAATAAATATGTTATCAGACTGTCATCTTATGAAGTTGTTTCTTGGTTAGTGGCTATATATATCTTTATTTGGTCGAAATTGTGATAGCTACCCATGCAGGAAAAAAATGGTGGGAAAAAAAAGTTGTGTCTTTTGCTATCGTGGTTAGCTAATAGATTTACATATTGTGTCTTCCCTGTAAAACATTTTGAAAATCAGAAATGATGGCTGGATTCACAAGATGTGTATCTTTCATCTGGTGTCTTGGACTTGTGATTTAATGATATTTAGATGCTAGTATTTACTTGTGACACTATGCTAGGCTATGCTAGTCAGATTTTTTACTGTGGGGGGTGCTCCCGGATCCGGGATGCTGTGCAAGTAGAAGTTAATCAACGTTTCAGTAAAAGTGCCGGTTTTAGCCAGCCGGCTAATTTTCAACCGCAGTCCCTGGGCAGGTTATTAACTTCTACCGCCTCAGAAACCCGGATCCGGGAGCACCCCCCACCTCCCCCACCAGTAAAAAAGCTGAATAGCATAGCTAGCATAGCGTCACAAGTAAATAGTAGCATCTAAATATCATTCAATCACAAGTCCAAGATACCAGATGAAAGATCCACTTCTTGTGAATCCAGCAATCATTTCTGATTTGTAAAATGTTTTACAGGGAAGACACAATATGTAAATCTATTAGCTAACCACGTTAGCAAAAGACACCATTTTTCTTTGTCCACCATTTTTTCTCTCCACCAGTAGCTATCACCAATTCGGCCAAATAAAGATATTGATAGCCACTAACCAAGAAAAAACCTCATCAGATGACAGTCTGATAACATATTTATTGTATAGGATAGGTTTTGTTAGAAAAATGTGCATATTTCAGGTAGAAATCATAGTTTACAATTGCACCCACCATCACAACTCGACTAGAATAAATACAGAGAGCAACGTGTATTACCTAATTACTAATCATAAAACATTTCTTAAAAATACACAGCGTACACTAATTGAAAGACACAGATCCTGTGAATCCAGACAATATTTCAGATTTTCTAAGTGTCTTACAGAGAAAACACAATAAATCGTTATATTAGCATACCACATGTGCAAACATTACCCCAGCATTGATTCACGGCAAAAAGAGCGATAGCATTATCACCACCAAAATGTATTAATTTTTTCACTAACCTTCTCATAATTCTTCAGATGACACTCCTGTAACATCATATTACAACATACATATAGAGCTTGTTCGAAAATGTGCATATTTAGCCACCAAAATCGTGGTTATACAATGAGAAAAGTAGCCAAGCTGGTCAGAAAATGTCGGGCGCCATATTGGACAGTGATCTTGTCTAATGCATAAATACTCATAAACTTGACTAAAAAATACAGGGTGGACAGCGATTGAAAGACAATTTAGTTCTTAATGCAATCGCTGAATTACATTTTTTAAATTATCCTTACTGTTCAATACAGGTTGCGCCAAAGCGAAGCTACTCCAAAGAAAATGGCGGGATAAGCGTTTAACATTTTTCGACAGAACAACGATTTATCATCATAAATAGTTCTTACTATTAGCTGAACTGCCATCAGAATCTTGGGCAATGAATCCTTTCTCCGGTCTAATCGTCTTTTGGTCGAAAGATGTCCTCTTGTCCCGTCGAAATGGCCACTAACGTTCACCATGTACTAGAAAAGTGCCCAGCTCCTCGAAGTGCGTCACACAGAAATGCCATTAAATCGCCCTAAACGGATATAAATTGCTATAAAATGGTTTAAATTAACTACCTTATGATGTTTTTAACACCTATAACGAGTAAAAACATGACCGGAGATATATTACTGGCTAAACAACAGCTTGGAAGGAGGCCAGTCCGACGTCCATCGTGCGTCAGGCGCAGAGACGAAAAGACATGTACTTCCGGTCATTGGTCTTTTATACAGGCCCTGATTGCGCAATCGACTCCATTCAAAGTGTCACCACTTACTGACATCTAGAGGAAGACGTAGGCAGTGTTTGTATCCTCATAGCATTTACAGGGACCTTAAAACTGACCTGGGAACAGGGGCCAAGATTTCTGAAATCTCACTCCCTGTCATGAAAAGTGCTGTAGAAGGAGTTCTGTTTCACTCAGAGACATAATTCCAACGGCTATAGAAACTAGAGAGTGTTTTCTATCCAATAATAATAATAATATGCATATTGTACGAGCAAGAATTGAGTACTGGGCAGTTTAATTTGGCAACATCAAAAAAAAAAAAGTGCTAACAGCTCCCCCTATTGAGTAGAGGTTAAAAACAATTACAATATAGACAATAGCAACATAGAACAAGCAAGACATAGCAACATAGGACAAGCAAGACGTAGCATACAGACAGAGCAACATAGAACAAAAAGCAGCAAGACAAAATTCATAAAAGCAACAAAGTGTTTCCACACCTCACAAGTTACAGACAACAGACATGGAAAGCGGCAACACACAGCTAGGGACCATGTTCGCAAATCTGATTGACCTTTAGCCATGTCTTCAAGCATTTTGTGAAAGTGTGATATGTGGTGCAGTTATGTGTGTCTGATGGCAGTGTATTCCAGACATGGGAAGCTCTCACAGAAAAAGCGGATTTACTAAAGGTGCTTTTCCTTAGGGGAACTATACAGTCACCTCTCATGGCAGACCTTGTGGATCTGCTGCCATATGTTTGGGTTTTCTGTTTAACAAAAATACTGAGTGGAGGGGGAGCCAAGCCATTTAGGATCTTGAATACAAGACATGCATCGGTGTATTGCACAAGATTTTCCTAACTCAGGAGCTCATGCTTTCTGAGGATGTGACAGTGATGATGGCTATTGGGCTTCCTATCAAGCACTTTGAGAGCCTGTTTGTAGACAGACTGAATAGGTCTTACTGTTGTACAGCAAGCTTGGGCCCAACTAGTCAAGCAGTATGTTAAGTGGGGGAGTATCATAGATTTGAAGTACAGTTTTGCTACCTCTGTAGTCAAACAATTTCGTATAAATCGGAAATTAGCTAGGTTGAATTTGGTTATTTGAATTACCTTTTTCACATGCTTTTTAAAAGAGAGGTTGGAATCAAGTATGATGCCAAGGTACTTAAAATCAGATACCACCTGGAGCTTCTCCCCTGACACATAGACATCTGGCTCAGTAGCATCTGTTGCCCTCTTTGTGAAGAACATGCAAACAGTTTTTTTCACATTGAGATGCAAACACGAGTCACTGAGCTACTTTGTAACCTGGACCATTACAGTAGTGAGTTCTTGTGCAGCTTGTTGTTTGCTCTTTGCATGCACATATATCACTGTATCATCTGCATACATTTGAACTTCAGACCCAGTACAGACAGAAGGCAGATCATTAATGTACAGGCTGAACAGGAGGGGCCCCAGTATTGACCCTTGGGGCACGCCCACATCATAGCTAAGAGTGGGCGACAGCTCATTGCTCACTCTGACACACTGAGTTCTGTCTTCAAGGTATGATTTCATCTAGCTGATCTAGCTGGTTTGTCATAACATAATCGAGACAGTAGATCTAGCTGGTCTGTCATAATATAATAGAGACATTAGATCTAGCTGGTCTGTCATAATATAATAGAGACAGTAGATCTAGCTGGTTTGTCATAATATAATAGCGACAATAGATCTAGCTGGTCTATCATAATATAATAGAGACATTAGATCTAGCTGGCCTGTCATAATATAATAGAGACAGTAGATCTAGCTGGTCTGTCATAATATAATATATACTGTAGATCTAGCTGGTCTGTCATAATATAATAGAGACATTAGATCTAGCTGGTCTGTCATAATATAATAGAGACAGTATATCTAGCTGGTCTGTCATAATATAATAGAGACAGTTATCTAGCTGGTCTGTCATAATATAATAGAGACAGTAGATCTAGCTGGTCTGTCATAATATAATAGATACTGTAGATCTAGCTGGTCTGTTATAATATAATAGAGACAGTAGATCTAGCTGGCCTGTCATAATATAATAGAGACAGTATATCTAGCTGAACTGTCATAATATAATAGAGACAGTAGATCTAGCTGGTCTGTCATAATATAATAGAGATAGTAGATCTAGCTGGTCTGTCATAATATAATAGAGACAGTAGATCTAGCTGGTCTGTCATAATATAATAGAGACAGTAGATCTAGCTGGTCTGTCAAAATATAATAGAGACATTAGATCTAGCTGGTCTGTCGTAATAGAGACAGTATATCTAGGTGGTCTGTCATAATAGAGACAGTATATCTAGCTGGTCTTTCATAATAAACAGAGACAGTAGATCTAGCTGGTCTGTCATAATATAATAGAGACAGTAGATCTAGCTGAACTGTCATAATATAATAGAGACAGTAGATCTAGCTGGTCTGTCATAATATAATAGAGACAGTAGATCTAGCTGGTTTGTCATAACATAATCGAGACAGTAGATCTAGCTGGTCTGTCATAATATAATAGAGACATTAGATCTAGCTGGTCTGTCATAATATAATAGAGACAGTAGATCTAGCTGGTTTGTAATAATATAATAGAGACATTAGATCTAGCTGGTCTGTCATAATATAATAGAGACAGTTATCTAGCTGGTCTGTCATAATATAATAGAGACAGTAGATCTAGCTGGTCTGTCATAATATAATAGATACTGTAGATTTAGCTGGTCAGACATAATATAATAGAGGCAGTAGATCTAGCTGGTCTGTCATAATGTAATAGAGACATTAGATCTAGCTGGTCTGTCATAATATAATAGAGACAGTAGATCTAGCTGGCCTGTCATAATATAATAGATACTTTAGATCTAGCTGGTCTATCATAATATAATAGAGACATTAGATCTAGCTGGTCTGTCATAATATAATAGAGACAGAGATCTAGCTGGTCTGTCATACTATAATAGAGACAGTATATCTAGCTGAACTGTCATAATATAATAGAGACAGTAGATCTAGCTAGTCTGTCATAATATAATAGAGACAGTAGATCTAGCTGGTCTGTCATAATATAATAGAGACAGTAGATCTAGCTGGTCTGTCATAATATAATATAGACATTAGATCTAGCTGGTTTGTCATAATATAATAGAGACATTAGATCTAGCTGGTCTGTCATAATTTAATAGGGACATTAGATCTAGCTGGTCTGTCATAATATAATAGAGACAGTATATCTAGCTGGTCTGTCATAATATAATAGAGACAGTTATCTAGCTGGTCTGTCATAATATAATAGAGACAGTAGATCTAGCTGGTCTGTCATAATATAATAGATACTGTAGATCTAGCTGGTCTGTCATAATAAAATAGAGGCAGTAGATCTAGCTGGTCTGTCATAATGTAATAGAGACATTAGATCTAGCTGGTCTGTTATAATATAATAGAGACAGTAAATCTAGCTGGCCTGTCATAATATAATAGAGACAGTATATCTAGCTGAACTGTCATAATATAATAGAAACAGTAGATCTAGCTGGTCTGCCGTAATATGATAGAGACAGTAGATCTAGCTGGTCTGCCGTAATATATTAGAGACAGTAGATCTAGCTGGTCTGTCATAATATAATAGAGACAGTAGATCTAGCTGGTCTGTCATAATATAATAGAGACAGTAGATCTAGGTTGTCTGTCATAATATAATAGAGACAGTAGATCTAGCTGGTCTGTCATAATATAATAGAGACATTAGATCTGGCTGGTCTGTCAAAATATAATAGAGACAGTAGATCTAGCTGGTTTGTAATAATATAATAGAGACATTAGATCTAGCTGGTCTGTCGTAATATAATAGAGACAGTTATCTAGCTGGTCTGTCATAATATAACTTCTTGCCACTATAGGGGGTGCTGTTTTCGCATTAGCATAATTTCCTCTACAGATTAAACTGCCTCTTATTCAATTATTGCTCTTACTATATGGATATAATTAATACCATTGGATAGAAAACAATCTATAGTTTCTAAAACCGTTTCAATTTTGTCTCTGAGTTAAACAGAAGTCATTTGACAGCACTTTCCCTGACCAAGAAGAAGAATGCAAGATGTGTATGCTCGCTTCAACGCTCTGCCTATATATGGTCACGCCACCTATGACCCGAAACACACTTCATTCGTCTTCCTCTGGGTGTCAAGAGGACGTCAGAGGAGAAATTTTTTGTTTACCTTGTACTGACGTGAAATAAGACCTATTTCTTTGGCGTGACCGACAACTTCCGGTTCTCTGATTCGCGCTATTTGGAGGTGCGATTGTCTACTGTTTTGCTGCCGTTACGGATGAAAACTATCTCCGTCTCGAAGTTTGTTTGATACATGTGACCATATCATCTTAATGTATGTTTTTTCAATATAGTTTAATCAGATTATTTGAATTTTTTCGGGAGTTTTGCCGTGTTCCGTTCTGTGACTTTTTTTACTTTGGCCAGTCGACCAGTACATATGCTAAATGAAGAGGGAAAGTTGCCATTATGAATGGATTGAACGACTCATCAGGAATAAGGACACATTGATCAACATTCTGATGAAAGATCAGCAATAGTAAGACCCAATTTACGATGTTATTTCATATATCTGTCGTGCATGTGAACTGGTCGCGGGCGCCCAGCTGGTTCTGGCTGGCGTGGCTATGCTAATTTAGCGCTACATTTTGTTTTCGCTATAAAACATTTAATAAATCTGAAATATTGTTTGGATTCACCAGATGTTGGGCTTTCAATATCTGTACGCTGTGTATTTTTCTGAAATGTTTTAAGATAAGTAATTAGTTATATGACGTTGGTCTCTGTAATTGTTCTGGCTGCGTCAGCACTATTTCAGATTGCAGCTGCAATGTAGAACTGTGATTTATACCTGAAAAATGCACATTTTTCAAAAAAAAACTATGCTATACCATAAATATGTTATCAGACTGTCATCTTATGAAGTTGTTTCTTGGTTAGTGGCTATATATATTTTTATTTAGTCGAATTAGTGATAGCTACTGACGCAGGAAAAAACTGTTGGAGTAAAAAAATTGTGTCTTATGCTAACGTGGTTAGCTAATAGATTTACATATTGTGTCTTCCCTGTAAAACATTTTAAAAATCTGAAATGGTGGCTTTATTCACAAGATCTGTATCTTTCATCTGGTGTCTTGGACTTGTGATTTAATGATATTTAGATGCTACAATTTACTTGTGACGCTATGCTAGCTATGCTACTCAGTGGGGGGGGAGTGGGGGGTGATCCCGGATCCGGGTTGGTGACTCGTTAAAGGATAATAGAGACAGTAGATCTAGCTGGTCTGTCATAATATAATAGATACTGTAGATTTAGGTGGTCAGACATAATATAATAGAGGCAGTAGATCTAGCTGGTCTGTCATAATGTAATAGAGACATTAGATCTAGCTGGTCTGTCATAATATAATAGAGACAGTAGATCTAGCTGGCCTGTCATAATATAATAGATACTTTAGATCTAGCTGGTCTGTCATAATATAATAGAGACAGGGATCTAGCTGGTCTGTCATAATATAAAAGAGACAGTATATCTAGCTGAACTGTCATAATATAATAAAGACAGTAGATCTAGCTAGTCTGTCATAATATAATAGAGACAGTAGATCTAGCTGGTCTGTCATAATATAATAGAGACAGTAGATCTAGCTGGTCTGTCATAATATAATGTAGACATTAGATCTAGCTGGTCTGTCAGTATATCTAGCTGGTCTGTCATAATATAATAGAGACAGTCGATCTAGCTTGTCTGTCATAATATAATAGATACTCTACATCTAGCTGCTCTGTCATAATATAATAGAGGCAGTAGATCTAGCTGGTCTGTCATTGTATAATAGAGACAGTAGATCTAGCTGGTCTGTCATAATATAATAGAGACAGTAGATCTAGCTGGTTTGTCATAATATAATAGAGACAATAGATCTAGCTTGGCTGTCATTATATAATAGAGACAGTAGATCTAGCTGGTCTGTCATAATATAATAGAGACATTAGATCTAGCTGCTCTGTCATAATATAATAGAGGCAGTAGATCTAGCTGGTCTGTCATTGTATAATAGAGACAGTAGATCTAGCTGGTCTGTCATAATATAATAGAGACATTAGATCTAGCTTGGCTGTCATTATATAATAGAGACAGTAGATCTAGCTGGTCTGTCATAATATAATAGAGACAGTAGATCTAGCTGGTCTGTCATAATATAATAGAGAAATTAGATCTAGCTGTACTGTCATAATGTAATAGTGACATTAGATCTAGCTGGTCTGTCATAATATAATAGAGACAGTAGATCTAGCTGGTCTGTCATAATATAATAGAGACAGTAGATCTAGCTGGTCTGTCATAATATAATAGAGACAGTAGATCTAGCTGGTTTGTCATAATATAATAGAGACAATAGATCTAGCTGGGCTGTCATTATATAATAGAGACAGTAGATCTAGCTGGTCTGTCATAATATAATAGAGACATTAGATCTAGCTGGTCTGTCATAATGTAATAGAGACATTAGATCTAGCTGTTCTGTCATAATATAATAGAGGCAGTAGATCTAGCTGGTCTGTCATAATGTAATAGAGACAGTAGATCTAGCTGGTCTGTCATAATATAATAGAGACAGTAGATCTAGCTGGCCTGTCATAATATAATAGAGACATTAGATCTAGCTGGTCTTTCATAATATAATAGAGACAGTAGATCTAGCTGGTCTGTCATAATATAATAGAGGCAGTATATCTAGCTGGACTGTCATAATAAAATAGAGACAGTATATCTAGCTGCCCTGTCATAATATAATAGAAGCAGTAGATCTAGCTGGTCAGTCATTGTATAATAGAGACAGTAGATCTAGCTGGTCTGTCATTATATAATAGATACATTAGATCTAGCTGGTCTGTCATAATGTAATAGAGACATTAGATCTAGCTGGTCTGTCATAATATAATAGAGACAGTAGATCTAGCTAGCCTGTCATAATATAATAGATATTGTAGATCTAGCTGGTCTGTCATAATATAATAGAGACATTAGTTCTAGCTGGTCTGTCATAATATAATAGAGGCAGTATATCTAGCTGGACTCTCATAATATAATAGAGACAGTATATCTAGCTGGTCTGTCATAATATAATAGAGACAGTATATCTAGCTGCTCTGTCATAATATAATAGAAGCAGTAGATCTAGCTGGTCTGTCATTGTATAATAGAGACAGTAGATCTAGCTGGTCTATCATAATATAATAGAGACAGTAGATCTAGCTGGTTTGTCATAATATAATAGAGACATTAGATCTAGCTGGTCTGTCATAATGTAATAGAGACATTAGATTTGGCTGGTCTGTCATAATATAATAGAGGCAGTAGATCTAGCTGGTCTGTCATTATAAAATAGAGACAGTAGATCTAGCTGGTCTTTCTTAATATAATAGAGACATTAGATCTAGCTGGTCTGTCATAATATAATAGAGACAGTATATCTAGCTGGTCTGTCATAATATAATAGAGACAGTATATCTAGCTGGTCTGTCATAATATAATAGAGGCAGTAGATCTAGCTGGTCTGTCATAATATAATAGATACTGTACATCTAGCTGCTCTGTCATAATATAATAGAGGCAGTAGATCTAGCTGGTCTGTCATTGTATAATAGAGACAGTAGATCTAGCTGGTCTGTCATAATATAATAGATACTGTACATCTAGCTGCTCTGTCATAATATAATAGAGGCAGTAGATCTAGCTGGTCTGTCATTGTATAATAGAGACAGAAGATCTAGCTGGTGTGTCATAATATAATAGAGACATTCGATCTAGCTGGTCTCTCATAATATAATAGAGACAGTAGATCTAGCTGGTCTGTCATAATATAATAGAGACATTAGATCTAGCTTGGCTGTCATAATATAATATAGACAGTAGATCTAGCTGGTCTGTCATAATATAATAGAGACAGTAGATCTAGCTGGTCTGTCATAATATAATAGAGAAATTAGATCTAGCTGTACTGTCATAATGTAATAGAGACATTAGATCTAGCTGGTCTGTCATAATATAATAGAGACAGTAGATCTAGCTGGTCTGTCATAATATAATAGAGACAGTAGATCTAGCTGGTCTGTCATAATATAATAGAGACAGTAGATCTAGCTGGTTTGTCATAATATAATAGAGACAATAGATCTACCTGGGCTGTCATTATATAATAGAGACAGTAGATCTAGCTGGTCTGTCATAATATAATAGAGACAGTAGATCTAGCTGGCCTGTCATAATATAATAGAGACATTAGATCTAGCTGGTCTTTCATAATATAATAGAGGCAGTATATCTAGCTGGACTGTCATAATATAATAGAGGCAGTATATCTAGCTGGACTGTCATAATAAAATAGAGACAGTATATCTAGCTGCCCTGTCATAATATAATAGAAGCAGTAGATCTAGCTGGTCAGTCATTGTATAATAGAGACAGTAGATCTAGCTGGTCTGTCATTATATAATAGATACATTAGATCTAGCTGGTCTGTCATAATGTAATAGAGACATTAGATCTAGCTGGTCTGTCATAATATAATAGAGACAGTAGATCTAGCTAGCCTGTCATAATATAATAGATATGGTAGATCTAGCTGGTCTGTCATAATATAATAGAGACATTAGTTCTAGCTGGTCTGTCATAATATAATAGAGGCAGTATATCTAGCTGGACTCTCATAATATAATAGAGACAGTATATCTAGCTGGTCTGTCATAATATAATAGAGACAGTATATCTAGCTGCTCTGTCATAATATAATAGAAGCAGTAGATCTAGCTGGTCTGTCATTGTATAATAGAGACAGTAGATCTAGCTGGTCTATCATAATATAATAGAGACAGTAGATCTAGCTGGTTTGTCATAATATAATAGAGACATTAGATCTAGCTGGTCTGTCATAATGTAATAGAGACATTAGATTTGGCTGGTCTGTCATAATATAATAGAGGCAGTAGATCTAGCTGGTCTGTCATTATAAAATAGAGACAGTAGATCTAGCTGGTCTTTCTTAATATAATAGAGACATTAGATCTAGCTGGTCTGTCATAATATAATAGAGACAGTATATCTAGCTGGTCTGTCATAATATAATAGAGACAGTATATCTAGCTGGTCTGTCATAATATAATAGAGGCAGTAGATCTAGCTGGTCTGTCATAATATAATAGATACTGTACATCTAGCTGCTCTGTCATAATATAATAGAGGCAGTAGATCTAGCTGGTCTGTCATTGTATAATAGAGACAGAAGATCTAGCTGGTCTGTCATAATATAATAGAGACATTCGATCTAGCTGGTCTCTCATAATAAAATAGAGACAGTAGATCTAGCTGGTCTTTCTTAATATAATAGAGACATTAGATCTAGCTGGTCTGTCATAATATAATAGAGACAGTATATCTAGCTGGTCTGTCATAATATAATAGAGACAGTATATCTAGCTGGTCTGTCATAATATAATAGAGGCAGTAGATCTAGCTGGTCTGTCATAATATAATAGATACTGTACATCTAGCTGCTCTGTCATAATATAATAGAGGCAGTAGATCTAGCTGGTCTGTCATTGTATAATAGAGACAGAAGATCTAGCTGGTCTGTCATAATATAATAGAGACATTCGATCTAGCTGGTCTCTCATAATAAAATAGAGACAGTAGATCTAGCTGGTCTTTCTTAATATAATAGAGACATTAGATCTAGCTGGTCTGTCATAATATAATAGAGACAGTATATCTAGCTGGTCTGTCATAATATAATAGAGACAGTATATCTAGCTGGTCTGTCATAATATAATAGAGGCAGTAGATCTAGCTGGTCTGTCATAATATAATAGATACTGTACATCTAGCTGCTCTGTCATAATATAATAGAGGCAGTAGATCTAGCTGGTCTGTCATTGTATAATAGAGACAGTAGATCTAGCTGGTCTGTCATAATATAATAGATACTGTACATCTAGCTGCTCTGTCATAATATAATAGAGGCAGTAGATCTAGCTGGTCTGTCATTGTATAATAGAGACAGAAGATCTAGCTGGTCTGTCATAATATAATAGAGACATTCGATCTAGCTGGTCTCTCATAATATAATAGAGACAGTAGATCTAGCTGGTCTGTCATAATATAATAGAGACATTAGATCTAGCTTGGCTGTCATAATATAATATAGACAGTAGATCTAGCTGGTCTGTCATAATATAATAGAGACAGTAGATCTAGCTGGTCTGTCATAATATAATAGAGAAATTAGATCTAGCTGTACTGTCATAATGTAATAGAGACATTAGATCTAGCTGGTCTGTCATAATATAATAGAGACAGTAGATCTAGCTGGTCTGTCATAATATAATAGAGACAGTAGATCTAGCTGGTCTGTCATAATATAATAGAGACAGTAGATCTAGCTGCCCTGTCATAATATAATAGAAGCAGTAGATCTAGCTGGTCAGTCATTGTATAATAGAGACAGTAGATCTAGCTGGTCTGTCATTATATAATAGATACATTAGATCTAGCTGGTCTGTCATAATGTAATAGAGACATTAGATCTAGCTGGTCTGTCATAATATAATAGAGACAGTAGATCTAGCTAGCCTGTCATAATATAATAGATATTGTAGATCTAGCTGGTCTGTCATAATATAATAGAGACATTAGTTCTAGCTGGTCTGTCATAATATAATAGAGGCAGTATATCTAGCTGGACTCTCATAATATAATAGAGACAGTATATCTAGCTGGTCTGTCATAATATAATAGAGACAGTATATCTAGCTGCTCTGTCATAATATAATAGAAGCAGTAGATCTAGCTGGTCTGTCATTGTATAATAGAGACAGTAGATCTAGCTGGTCTATCATAATATAATAGAGACAGTAGATCTAGCTGGTTTGTCATAATATAATAGAGACATTAGATCTAGCTGGTCTGTCATAATGTAATAGAGACATTAGATTTGGCTGGTCTGTCATAATATAATAGAGGCAGTAGATCTAGCTGGTCTGTCATTATAAAATAGAGACAGTAGATCTAGCTGGTCTTTCTTAATATAATAGAGACATTAGATCTAGCTGGTCTGTCATAATATAATAGAGACAGTATATCTAGCTGGTCTGTCATAATATAATAGAGACAGTATATCTAGCTGGTCTGTCATAATATAATAGAGGCAGTAGATCTAGCTGGTCTGTCATAATATAATAGATACTGTACATCTAGCTGCTCTGTCATAATATAATAGAGGCAGTAGATCTAGCTGGTCTGTCATTGTATAATAGAGACAGTAGATCTAGCTGGTCTGTCATAATATAATAGATACTGTACATCTAGCTGCTCTGTCATAATATAATAGAGGCAGTAGATCTAGCTGGTCTGTCATTGTATAATAGAGACAGAAGATCTAGCTGGTCTGTCATAATATAATAGAGACATTCGATCTAGCTGGTCTCTCATAATATAATAGAGACAGTAGATCTAGCTGGTCTGTCATAATATAATAGAGACATTAGATCTAGCTTGGCTGTCATAATATAATATAGACAGTAGATCTAGCTGGTCTGTCATAATATAATAGAGACAGTAGATCTAGCTGGTCTGTCATAATATAATAGAGAAATTAGATCTAGCTGTACTGTCATAATGTAATAGAGACATTAGATCTAGCTGGTCTGTCATAATATAATAGAGACAGTAGATCTAGCTGGTCTGTCATAATATAATAGAGACAGTAGATCTAGCTGGTCTGTCATATATAATAGAGACAGTAGATCTAGCTGGCTTGTCATAATATAATAGAGACAATAGATCTAGCTGGGTCTGTCATTATATAATAGAGACAGTAGATCTAGCTGGTCTGTCATAATATAATAGAGACATTAGATCTAGCTGGTCCTGTCATAATGTAATAGAGACATTAGGATCTAGCTGGTCTGTCATAATATAATAGAGGCAGTAGATCTAGCTGGTCTGTCATAATGTAATAGAGACAGTAGATCTAGCTGGTCTGTCATAATATAATAGAGACATTAGATCTAGCTGGTCCTGTCATAATATAATAGAGACAGTATATCTAGCTGGTCTGTCATAATATATAGAGGCAGTATATCTAGCTGGACTGTCAGAATATAATAGAGGCAGTATATCTAGCTGGACTGATCATAGATAAAATAGAGACAGTATATCTAGCT
>NW_024060372.1:0-25141 GCF_016432855.1 Salvelinus namaycush | reverse complement strand
TATTATATAGGGAATAGGGCCCTGTCTAAAGTAGAGTATTATATAGGGAATAGGGCCCTGGTCTAAAGTAGAGATTATATAGGGAATAGGGCCCCTAAAGTAGAGTATTATATAGGGAATAGGGCCCTGGTCTAAAGTGAGTATATATAGGGAATAGGGCCCTGGTAAAGTAAGTATTATATAGGGAATAGGGCCCTGGTCTAAAGTAGAGTATTATATAGGGAATAGGGCCCTGGTCTAAGTATAGTATTATATAGGGAATAGGGCCCTGGTCTAAAGTAGAGTATTATATAGGGAATAGGGCCCTGGTCTACAGTAGAGTATTATATAGGGAATAGGGCCCCATGTCTAAAGTAGACTATTATATAGGGAATAGGGCCACATGTCTAAAGTAGAGTATTATATAGGGAATAGGGCCCTGGTCTAAAGTAGAGTATTATATAGGGAATAGGGCCCTGGTCTAAAGTAGAGTATTATATAGGGAATAGTGCCCTGGTCTACAGTAGAGTATTAAATAGGGAATATGGCCCTGGTCTACAGTAGAGTATTATATAGGGAATAGGACCCTGTTCTAAAGTAGAGTATTATATAGGGAATATGGCCCTGGTCTAAAGTAGAGTATTATATAGGGAATAGGGCCGTGGTCTAGAGTAGAGTATTATATATGGAATAGGCCCCCGGGTCTACAGTAGAGTATTATATAGGGAATAGGCCCATTTCTACAGTAGAGTATTATATAGGGAATAGGGCCCTGGTCTAAGTAGAGTATTATATAGGAAATATGGCCCTGGTGTACAGTATAGTATTATATAGGATATATGGCCCTGGTCTAAAGTAGAGTATTATATATGGAATATGGCCATGGTCTAAAGTAGAGTATTATATAGGGAATAGGGCCCTGGTCTAAAGTAGAGTATTATATAGGGAAATGTGCCCTGGTCTAAAGTCGAGTGTTATATAGGGAAATGTGCCCTGGTCTAAAGTAGAGTATTATATAGGGAATAGGGCCCTGGTCTAAAGTAGAGTATTATATAGGGAATTGGGCCCTGGTCTAAAGTAGAGTATTATATAGGAAATATGGCCCTGGTCTAAAGTAGAGATTATATAGGGAATAGGGCCCTGGTCTAAAGTAGAGTATTATATAGGGAATAGGGCCCCATGTCTAAAGTAGAGTATTATATAGGGAATATGGCCCTGGTCTAAAGTAGAGGATTATATAGGGAATAGGGCCCCATGTCTAAAGTAGAGTATTATATAGGGAATAGGGCCCTGGTCTAAAGTAGAGTATTATATAGGGAATAGGGCCCTGGTCTAAGTATAGTATTATATAGGGAATAGGGCCCTGGTCTAAAGTAGAGTATTATATAGGGAATAGGGCCCTGGTCTACAGTAGAGTATTATATAGGGAATATGGCCCTGGTCTACAGTAGAGTATTATATAGGGAATAGGGCCCTGGTCTACAGTAGAGATTATATAGGGAATATGGCCCTGGTCTAACAGTAGAGTATTATATAGGGAATAGGGCCCTGGTCTAAAGTAGAGTATTATATAGGAATGGCCCTGGTCTAAGTAGAGTATTATATAGGGAATAGTGCCCTGTCTAAAGTAGAGTATTATATAGGGAATAGGCCCTGGTCTAAAGTAGGATTATATAGGGAATAGGGCCCTGGTCTAAAGTAGAGTATTAATAGGGAATAGGCCCTGGTCTAAGTAGAGTATATATAGGGAATAGGGCCCTGGTCTAAAGTAGAGTATTATATAGGGAATAGGGCCCTGGTCTACAGTAGAGTATTATATAGGGAATAGGGCCCTGGTCTAAAGTAGAGTATTATATAGGGAATAGGGCCCTGGTCTAAAGTAGACTATTATATAGGGAATAGGGCCCTGGTCTAAAGTAGACTATTATATAGGGAATAGGGCCCTGGTCTAAAGTAGAGTATTATATAGGAATAGTGCCCTGGTCTACAGTAGAGTATTAAATAGGGAATATGGCCCCTGGTCTACAGTAGAGTATTATATAGGGAATAGGACCCTGGTTTAAAGTAGAGTATTATATAGGGAATATGGCCCTGGTCTAAAGTAGAGTATTATATAGGGAATAGGGCCGTGGTCTACAGTAGAGTATTATATAGGGAATAGGGCCCCGGTCTACAGTAGAGTATTATATAGGGAATAGGGCCCATTTCTACAGTAGAGTATTATATAGGGAATAGGGCCCTGGTCTAAAGTAGAGTATTATATAGGAAATATGGCCCTGGTGTACAGGTATAGTATTATATAGGAAATATTGGCCCTGGTCTAAAGTAGAGTATTATATATGGAATATGGCCATGGTCTAAAGTAGAGTATTATATAGGGAATAGGGCCCTGGTCTAAAGTAGAGTATTATATAGGGAAATGTGCCCTGGTCTAAAGTAGAGTATTATATAGGGAATATGGCCATGGTCTAAAGTAGAGTATTATATAGGGAATAGGACCCTGGTCAGGGAATATGGCCCTGGTCTAAAGTAGAGTATTATATAGGGAATATGGCCCTGGTCTAAAGTAGACTATTATATAGGGAATATGGCCCTGGTCTAAAGTAGAGTATTATATAGGGAATATGGCCCTGGTCTAAAGTAGAGTATTATATAGGGAATAGGACCCTGGTCTACAGAAGAGGATTATATAGGGAATAGGACCCTGCATTACAGTAGAGTATTATATAGGGAATAGGGCTCTGGGCTAAAGTAGAGTATTATATAGGGAATATGGCCCTGGTCTACAGTATAGTATTATATATGGAATAGGGCCCTGGTCTAAAGTAGAGTATTATATAGGGAATAGGGCCCTGGTCTAAAGTAGAGTATTATATAGGGAATAGGACCCTGGTCTACAGTAGAGTATTATATAGGGAATATGGCCATGGTCTAAAGTAGAGTATTATATAGGGAATAGGACCCTGGTCTACAGTAGAGTATTATATAGGGAATAGGGCCCTGGTCTACAGTAGAGTATTATATAGGGAATAGGGCCGTGGTCTACAGTAGAGTATTATATAGGGAATATGGCCATGGTCTAAAGTAGAGTATTATATAGGGAATAGGGCCCTGGTCTAAAGTAGAGTATTATATAGGGAATAAGGCCCTGGTCTACAGTAGAGTATTATATATGGAATAGGGCCCTGGTCTAAAGTAGAGTATTATATAGGGAATAGGACCCTGGTTTAAAGTAGAGTATTATATAGGGAATATGGCCCTGGTCTAAAGTAGAGTATTATATAGGGAATAGGGCCGTGGTCTACAGTAGAGTATTATATAGGGAATAGGGCCCCGTGTCTAAAGTAGACTATTATATAGGGAACAGGGCCCTGGTCTAAAGTAGACTATTATATAGGGAATAGGGCCCTGGTCTAAAGTAGAGTATTATATAGGGAATAGGGCCCTGGTCTAAGTATAGTATTATATAGGGAATAGGGCCATGGTCTAAAGTAGAGTATTATATAGGGAATAGGGCCCTGGTCTAAAGTAGAGTATTATATAGGGAAATGTGCCCTGGTCTAAAGTCGAGTGTTATATAGGGAAATGTGCCCTGGTCTAAAGTAGAGTATTATATAGGGAATAGGGCCCTGGTCTAAAGTAGAGTATTATATAGGGAATTGGGCCCTGGTCTAAAGTAGAGTATTATATAGGAAATATGGCCCTGGTGTAAAGTAGAGGATTATATAGGGAATAGGGCCCTGGTCTAAAGTAGAGTATTATATAGGGAATAGGGCCCCATGTCTAAAGTAGAGTATTATATAGGGAATATGGCCCTGGTCTAAAGTAGAGGATTATATAGGGAATAGGGCCCCATGTCTAAAGTAGAGTATTATATAGGGAATAGGGCCCTGGTCTAAAGTAGAGTATTATATAGGGAATAGGGCCCTGGTCTAAGTATAGTATTATATAGGGAATAGGGCCCTGGTCTAAAGTAGAGTATTATATAGGGAATAGGGCCATGGTCTACAGTAGAGTATTGTATAGGGAATATGGCCCTGGTCTTAGGTAGAGTATTATATAGGGAATAGGGCCCTGGTCTAAAGTAGAGGATTATATAGGGAATAGGGCCCTGGTCTAAAGTAGAGTATTATATAGGGAATAGGGCCCTGGTCTAAAGTAGAGTATTATATAGGGAATAGGGCCCTGGTCTAAAGTAGAGTATTATATAGGGAATAGGGCCCTGGTCTAAAGTAGAGTATTATATAGGGAATAGGGCCATGGTCTAAAGTAGAGGATTATATAGGGAATAGGGCCCTGGTCTAAAGTAGAGTATTAAATAGGGAATAAGGCCCTGGTCTACAGTAGAGTATTATATAGGGACCAGGGCCCTGGTCTAGAGTAGAGTATTATATAGGGAATAGGGCCCTGGTCTACAGTAGAGTATTATATAGGGAATAGGGCCCCGTGTCTAAAGTAGACTATTATATAGGGAACAGGGCCCTGGTCTAAAGTAGAGTATTATATAGGGAATAGGGCCCTGGTCTAAAGTAGACTATTATATAGGGAATAGGGCCCTGGTCTAAAGTAGAGTATTATATAGGGAATAGTGCCCTGGTCTACAGTAGAGTATTAAATAGGGAATATGGCCCTGGTCTACAGTAGAGTATTATATAGGGAATAGGACCCTGGTTTAAAGTAGAGTATTATATAGGGAATATGGCCCTGGTCTAAAGTAGAGTATTATATAGGGAATAGGGCCGTGGTCTACAGTAGAGTATTATATAGGGAATAGGGCCCCGGTCTACAGTAGAGTATTATATAGGGAATAGGGCCCATTTCTACAGTAGAGTATTATATAGGGAATAGGGCCCTGGTCTAAAGTAGAGTATTATATAGGAAATATGGCCCTGGTGTACAGTATAGTATTATATAGGAAATATGGCCCTGGTCTAAAGTAGAGTATTATATATGGAATATGGCCATGGTCTAAAGTAGAGTATTATATAGGGAATAGGGCCCTGGTCTAAAGTAGAGTATTATATAGGGAAATGTGCCCTGGTCTAAAGTAGAGTATTATATAGGGAATATGGCCATGGTCTAAAGTAGAGTATTATATAGGGAATAGGACCCTGGTCAGGGAATATGGCCCTGGTCTAAAGTAGAGTATTATATAGGGAATATGGCCCTGGTCTAAAGTAGACTATTATATAGGGAATATGGCCCTGGTCTAAAGTAGAGTATTATATAGGGAATATGGCCCTGGTCTAAAGTAGAGTATTATATAGGGAATAGGACCCTGGTCTACAGAAGAGGATTATATAGGGAATAGGACCCTGCATTACAGTAGAGTATTATATAGGGAATAGGGCTCTGGGCTAAAGTAGAGTATTATATAGGGAATATGGCCCTGGTCTACAGTATAGTATTATATATGGAATAGGGCCCTGGTCTAAAGTAGAGTATTATATAGGGAATAGGGCCCTGGTCTAAAAATGAGTATTATATAGGGAATAGGACCCTGGTCTACAGTAGAGTATTATATAGGGAATATGGCCATGGTCTAAAGTAGAGTATTATATAGGGAATAGGACCCTGGTCTACAGTAGAGTATTATATAGGGAATAGGGCCCTGGTCTACAGTAGAGTATTATATAGGGAATAGGGCCGTGGTCTACAGTAGAGTATTATATAGGGAATATGGCCATGGTCTAAAGTAGAGTATTATATAGGGAATAGGGCCCTGGTCTAAAGTAGAGTATTATATAGGGAATAAGGCCCTGGTCTACAGTAGAGTATTATATATGGAATAGGGCCCTGGTCTAAAGTAGAGTATTATATAGGGAATAGGACCCTGGTTTAAAGTAGAGTATTATATAGGGAATATGGCCCTGGTCTAAAGTAGAGTATTATATAGGGAATAGGGCCGTGGTCTACAGTAGAGTATTATATAGGGAATAGGGCCCCGTGTCTAAAGTAGACTATTATATAGGGAACAGGGCCCTGGTCTAAAGTAGACTATTATATAGGGAATAGGGCCCTGGTCTAAAGTAGACTATTATATAGGGAATAGGGCCCTGGTCTAAAGTAGAGTATTATATAGGGAATAGTGCCCTGGTCTACAGTAGAGTATTATATAGGGAATAGGGCCCTGGTCTAAAGTAGAGTATTATATAGGGAATATGGCCCTGGTCTACAGTAGAGTATTATATAGGGAATAGGACCCTGGTTTAAAGTAGAGTATTATATAGGGAATATGGCCCTGGTCTAAAGTAGAGTATTATATAGGGAATAGGGCCGTGGTCTACAGTAGAGTATTATATAGGGAATAGGGCCCCGGTCTACAGTAGAGTATTATATAGGGAATAGGGCCCATTTCTACAGTAGAGTATTATATAGGGAATAGGGCCCTGGTCTAAAGTAGAGTATTATATAGGAAATATGGCCCTGGTGTACAGTATAGTATTATATAGGATATATGGCCCTGGTCTAAAGTAGAGTATTATATATGGAATATGGCCATGGTCTAAAGTAGAGTATTATATAGGGAATAGGGCCCTGGTCTAAAGTAGAGTATTATATAGGGAAATGTGCCCTGGTCTAAAGTCGAGTGTTATATAGGGAAATGTGCCCTGGTCTAAAGTAGAGTATTATATAGGGAATTGGGCCCTGGTCTAAAGTAGAGTATTATATAGGAAATATGGCCCTGGTGTAAAGTAGAGGATTATATAGGGAATAGGGCCCTGGTCTAAAGTAGAGTATTATATAGGGAATAGGGCCCCATGTCTAAAGTAGAGTATTATATAGGGAATATGGCCCTGGTCTAAAGTAGAGGATTATATAGGGAATAGGGCCCCATGTCTAAAGTAGAGTATTATATAGGGAATAGGGCCCTGGTCTAAAGTAGAGTATTATATAGGGAATAGGGCCCTGGTCTAAGTATAGTATTATATAGGGAATAGGGCCCTGGTCTAAAGTAGAGTATTATATAGGGAATAGGGCCATGGTCTACAGTAGAGTATTATATAGGGAATATGGCCCTGGTCTTAGGTAGAGTATTATATAGGGAATAGGGCCCTGGTCTAAAGTAGAGGATTATATAGGGAATATGGCCCTGGTCTAAAGTAGAGTATTATATAGGGAATAGGGCCATGGTCTAAAGTAGAGGATTATATAGGGAATAGGGCCCTGGTCTAAAGTAGAGTATTAAATAGGGAATAAGGCCCTGGTCTACAGTAGAGTATTATATAGGGACCAGGGCCCTGGTCTAGAGTAGAGTATTATATAGGGAATAGGGCCCTGGTCTACAGTAGAGTATTATATAGGGAATAGGGCCCCGTGTCTAAAGTAGACTATTATATAGGGAACAGGGCCCTGGTCTAAAGTAGACTATTATATAGGGAATAGGGCCCTGGTCTAAAGTAGACTATTATATAGGGAATAGGGCCCTGGTCTAAAGTAGAGTATTATATAGGGAATAGTGCCCTGGTCTACAGTAGAGTATTAAATAGGGAATATGGCCCTGGTCTACAGTAGAGTATTATATAGGGAATAGGACCCTGGTTTAAAGTAGAGTATTATATAGGGAATATGGCCCTGGTCTAAAGTAGAGTATTATATAGGGAATAGGGCTGTGGTCTACAGTAGAGTATTATATAGGGAATAGGGCCCCGGTCTACAGTAGAGTATTATATAGGGAATAGGGCCCATTTCTACAGTAGAGTATTATATAGGGAATAGGGCCCTGGTCTAAAGTAGAGTATTATATAGGGAATAGGGCCGTGGTCTACAGTAGAGTATTATATAGGGAATATGGCCATGGTCTAAAGTAGAGTATTATATAGGGAATAGGGCCCTGGTCTAAAGTAGAGTATTATATAGGGAATAAGGCCCTGGTCTACAGTAGAGTATTATATATGGAATAGGGCCCTGGTCTAAAGTAGAGTATTATATAGGGAATAGGACCCTGGTTTAAAGTAGAGTATTATATAGGGAATATGGCCCTGGTCTAAAGTAGAGTATTATATAGGGAATAGGGCCGTGGTCTACAGTAGAGTATTATATAGGGAATAGGGCCCCGTGTCTAAAGTAGACTATTATATAGGGAACAGGGCCCTGGTCTAAAGTAGACTATTATATAGGGAATAGGGCCCTGGTCTAAAGTAGACTATTATATAGGGAATAGGGCCCTGGTCTAAAGTAGAGTATTATATAGGGAATAGTGCCCTGGTCTACAGTAGAGTATTATATAGGGAATAGGGCCCTGGTCTAAAGTAGAGTATTATATAGGGAATATGGCCCTGGTCTACAGTAGAGTATTATATAGGGAATAGGACCCTGGTTTAAAGTAGAGTATTATATAGGGAATATGGCCCTGGTCTAAAGTAGAGTATTATATAGGGAATAGGGCCGTGGTCTACAGTAGAGTATTATATAGGGAATAGGGCCCCGGTCTACAGTAGAGTATTATATAGGGAATAGGGCCCATTTCTACAGTAGAGTATTATATAGGGAATAGGGCCCTGGTCTAAAGTAGAGTATTATATAGGAAATATGGCCCTGGTGTACAGTATAGTATTATATAGGATATATGGCCCTGGTCTAAAGTAGAGTATTATATATGGAATATGGCCATGGTCTAAAGTAGAGTATTATATAGGGAATAGGGCCCTGGTCTAAAGTAGAGTATTATATAGGGAAATGTGCCCTGGTCTAAAGTCGAGTGTTATATAGGGAAATGTGCCCTGGTCTAAAGTAGAGTATTATATAGGGAATTGGGCCCTGGTCTAAAGTAGAGTATTATATAGGGAATATGGCCCTGGTCTAAAGTAGAGGATTATATAGGGAATAGGGCCCTGGTCTAAAGTAGAGTATTATATAGGGAATAGGGCCCCATGTCTAAAGTAGAGTATTATATAGGGAATATGGCCCTGGTCTAAAGTAGAGGATTATATAGGGAATAGGGCCCCATGTCTAAAGTAGAGTATTATATAGGGAATAGGGCCCTGGTCTAAAGTAGAGTATTATATAGGGAATAGGGCCCTGGTCTAAGTATAGTATTATATAGGGAATAGGGCCCTGGTCTAAAGTAGAGTATTATATAGGGAATAGGGCCATGGTCTACAGTAGAGTATTATATAGGGAATATGGCCCTGGTCTTAGGTAGAGTATTATATAGGGAATAGGGCCCTGGTCTAAAGTAGAGGATTATATAGGGAATATGGCCCTGGTCTAAAGTAGAGTATTATATAGGGAATAGGGCCATGGTCTAAAGTAGAGGATTATATAGGGAATAGGGCCCTGGTCTAAAGTAGAGTATTAAATAGGGAATAAGGCCCTGGTCTACAGTAGAGTATTATATAGGGACCAGGGCCCTGGTCTAGAGTAGAGTATTATATAGGGAATAGGGCCCTGGTCTACAGTAGAGTATTATATAGGGAATAGGGCCCCGTGTCTAAAGTAGACTATTATATAGGGAACAGGGCCCTGGTCTAAAGTAGAGTATTATATAGGGAATAGGGCCCTGGTCTAAAGTAGACTATTATATAGGGAATAGGGCCCTGGTCTAAAGTAGAGTATTATATAGGGAATAGTGCCCTGGTCTACAGTAGAGTATTAAATAGGGAATATGGCCCTGGTCTACAGTAGAGTATTATATAGGGAATAGGACCCTGGTTTAAAGTAGAGTATTATATAGGGAATATGGCCCTGGTCTAAAGTAGAGTATTATATAGGGAATAGGGCTGTGGTCTACAGTAGAGTATTATATAGGGAATAGGGCCCCGGTCTACAGTAGAGTATTATATAGGGAATAGGGCCCATTTCTACAGTAGAGTATTATATAGGGAATAGGGCCCTGGTCTAAAGTAGAGTATTATATAGGAAATATGGCCCTGGTGTACAGTATAGTATTATATAGGAAATATGGCCCTGGTCTAAAGTAGAGTATTATATATGGAATATGGCCATGGTCTAAAGTAGAGTATTATATAGGGTATAGGGCCCTGGTCTAAAGTAGAGTATTATATAGGGAAATGTGCCCTGGTCTAAAGTAGAGTATTATATAGGGAATATGGCCATGGTCTAAAGTAGAGTATTATATAGGGAATAGGACCCTGGTCAGGGAATATGGCCCTGGTCTAAAGTAGAGTATTATATAGGGAATATGGCCCTGGTCTAAAGTAGACTATTATATAGGGAATATGGCCCTGGTCTAAAGTAGAGTATTATATAGGGAATATGGCCCTGGTCTAAAGTAGAGTATTATATAGGGAATAGGACCCTGGTCTACAGAAGAGGATTATATAGGGAATAGGACCCTGCATTACAGTAGAGTATTATATAGGGAATAGGGCTCTGGGCTAAAGTAGAGTATTATATAGGGAATATGGCCCTGGTCTACAGTATAGTATTATATATGGAATAGGGCCCTGGTCTAAAGTAGAGTATTATATAGGGAATAGGGCCCTGGTCTAAAAATGAGTATTATATAGGGAATAGGACCCTGGTCTACAGTAGAGTATTATATAGGGAATATGGCCATGGTCTAAAGTAGAGTATTATATAGGGAATAGGACCCTGGTCTACAGTAGAGTATTATATAGGGAATAGGGCCCTGGTCTACAGTAGAGTATTATATAGGGAATAGGGCCGTGGTCTACAGTAGAGTATTATATAGGGAATATGGCCATGGTCTAAAGTAGAGTATTATATAGGGAATAGGGCCCTGGTCTAAAGTAGAGTATTATATAGGGAATAAGGCCCTGGTCTACAGTAGAGTATTATATATGGAATAGGGCCCTGGTCTAAAGTAGAGTATTATATAGGGAATAGGACCCTGGTATAAAGTAGAGTATTATATAGGGAATAGGGCCCTGGTCTAAAGTGGAGTATTATATAGGGAATAGGGCCATGGTCTAAAGTAGAGTATTATATAGGGAATAGGACCCTGGTATAAAGTAGAGTATTATATAGGGAATAGGGCCCTGGTCTAAAGTGGAGTATTATATAGGGAATAGGGCCCTGGTCTAAAGTAGAGTATTATAAAGGGAATAGGGCCCTGGTCTAAAGTAGAGTATTATAACTCAATCCAAGATGGCGTAGCAGTCAGACGTCCTTTGTCCTCGTCTTGTCGTGTCCTGTGTATATATATTTTTATATCCTTTTCTTCGCATATCTTTTAATTTTTTTTTTCTAAAACTCAACTTCAAAACACTCTCCTGCAACCCGCCTCACCCAATGTGGTGCGGATCTGTTTTTTTCTCTAAAGTATTATTCACCTCGAATCTGGAATCCCCCAACAGAAGCTAGCCAGCTCACTAGCTACTACCTAGCAGTCAGCTAATTACTGCTAGCGGTCATCAGCTAACCTTTAGCTCGGAAAGCTCTCGCCAGTTTGTACAACGCGTCTCAAACCAGAGCATACCGGACCTATTTTCTCTCCATATCCCCGGATTCCTACCGCAGACTCTGAACATTTTCATCTGGTTCTTCGCAACTAGCTAACCGTAATCCCGGGTGACTACTCCTGGCTAGCGTTTCCATCCCGGAGCAAGCACCAATTAGCTTGAAGCTAGCCTGGCTAGGGCTCCTGGGCTACCACCGAAGCCCACTCCTGGGTTACAACATCCGGACCCCTTCTACTGCCGGTACGGGGCACGGAACCCCACCGATCCTCTACGACTGGAATACTGACATAATCTGCCCGAGGATTCCAACAGGCCCCTCAGGCGTGACGTCCGCTGAAGGCCCATTCTGCTAACCCCGGCCTACTAGCTACCTGGAGCAACTTGGAATCCTACTAATCCACGACTGGTTTATCAACGTCACCGCACGAAGAGCAGAATTACTCACCAATTTACCAGCATCGGACTGTCTCTCGACAACAACGCCGGATTCCTGCCGTAATCCCTGAGCCACTACTTCTGATCCTCACAGCTAGCTTGCAGCTAGCGCAGCTAGCGCCACTGCCACGAAGCTAACACCAGTTAGCAAACACAATTCTACAATTCACAACCTCTCTTTCGCCATCGCCATCCGGCTTGGATTCTCTGTCGACACGACCACGTCTGGTCTGCAGACGAATACCCCATCCGCTGTGCCCTCAACCGGCCTCCGTCTGAGCAGACCCCCTCCGTCTGAGCAGACCACCCCCCGGGCTACTAACTTTAAAACGCCGCGTGCTAGCTTAGTGGAGGCCTCCCTGCTCCATCTACGGCTGCCCCCTGGACACTATGATCACTTGGCTACATAGCTGATGCCTGCTTGACTGTCCATTAATTCACGGTACTCCATTCTGTTTATTTGTGTTTTATCTGTCGGCTCTGTGCTTTAACTCAGGATCTGTGTGTAGTAAATCCGACCCTCTCTGCCTAGTCGTCGCCATTTTTACCTGCTGTTGCTGTGTTAGCTGACTAGCTGCTGTTATCTCACCTGTTGTTTTAGCTAGCTCTCCCAATCAAGACCTGCAATCACTTTATGCCTTATTGTATGTCTCTCTCAAATATCAATATGCCTTGCATACTGTTGTTCAGGCTAGTTATCATTGTTTTGGTTTGCAATGGACCCCGTAGTTCCACTCTCCGTACCTCTGATACCTCCTTTGTCCCACCCCCCACACATGCGGTGACCTCACCCATTGAGACCAGCATGTCCAGAGATACAACCTCTCTTATCATCACCCAGTGCCTGGGCTTGCCTCCGCTGTACCCGTGCCCCACCATACCCTGGTCTGCACATTATGCCCAGAATCTATTCTACCACGCCCATAAATCTGCTCCTTTTATTCCTTGTCCCCAACGCTCTAGGCGACCAGTTTTGATAGCCTTTAGCCGCACCCTCATCCTACTACTCCTCTGTTCCTCGGGTGATGTGGAGTTAAACCCAGGCCCTGCATGTCCCCAGTCACCCTCATTTGTTGACTTCTGTGATCGAAAAAGCCTTGGCCTCATGCATGTCAACATCAGAAGCCTCCTCCCTAAGTTTGCCTTACTCACCGCTTTAGCACACTCTGCCAACCCTGATGTCCTTGCCGTGTCCGAATCCTGGCTTAGGAAGGCCACCAAAAATTCTGAGATTTCCATACCCAACTATAACACTTTCCGTCAAGATAGAACTGCCAAAGGGGGAGGAGTTGCAATCTACTGCAGAGATAGCCTGCAAAGTTCTGTCATACTTTCCAGGTCTATGCCCAAACAGTTCGAACTTCTAATTTTAAAAATTAATCTCTCCAGAAATAAGTCTCTCACTGTTGCCGCCTGCTACCGACCCCCCTCAGCTCCCAGCTGTGCCCTGGACACCATCTGTGAATTGATCGCTCCCCATCTAGCTTCAGAGTTTGTTCTGTTAGGTGACCTAAACTGGGATATGCTTAACACCCCGGCAGTCCTACAATCTAAGCTTGATGCCCTCAATCTCACACAAATCATCAAGGAACCCACCAGGTACAACCCTAAATCCGTAAACATGGGCACCCTAATAGACATTATCCTGACCAACTTGCCCTCCAAATACACCTCTGCTGTCTTCAATCAAGATCTCAGCGATCACTGCCTCATTGCCTGTATCCGCCACGGGTCCGCGGTCAAACGACCACCCCTCATCACTGTCAAACGCTCCCTAAAACACTTCTGCGAGCAGGCCTTTCTAATCGACCTGGCCCGGGTACCCTGGAAGGATATTGACCTCATCCCGTCAGTAGAGGATGCCTGGTCATTCTTTAAAAGTTACTTCCTCACCATATTAGACAAGCATGCTCCGTTCAAAAAATGCAGAACCAAGAACAGATATAGCCCTTGGTTCACTCCAGACCTGACTGCCCTCGACCAGCACAAAAACATCCTGTGGCGAACTGCAATAGCATCGAAGAGCCCCCGCGATATGCAACTGTTCAGGGAAGTCAGGAACCAATACACGCAGTCAGTCAGGAAAGCAAAGGCCAGCTTTTTCAAGCAGAAATTTGCATCCTGTAGCTCTAACTCCAAAAAGTTCTGGGATACTGTAAAGTCCATGGAAAACAAGAGCACCTCCTCCCAGCTGCCCACTGCACTGAGGCTAGGTAACACGGTCACCACTGATAAGTCCGTGATAATCGAAAACTTCAACAAACATTTCTCAATGGCTGGCCATGCCTTCCTCCTGGCGACTCCAACCTTGGCCAACAGCCCCGCCCCCCCCGCTGCTACTCGCCCAAGCCTCCCAAGCTTCTCCTTTACCCATATCCAGATAGCAGATATTCTGAAAGAGCTGGAAAACCTGGACCCATACAAATCAGCTGGGCTTGACAATCTGGACCCCCTATTTCTGAAACTGTCCGCCGCCATTGTCGCACCCCCTATTACCAGCCTGTTCAACCTCTCCTTCGTATCATCTGAGATCCCCAAGGATTGGAAAGCTGCCGCGGTCATCCCCCTCTTCAAAGGGGGAGACACCCTGGACCCAAACTGTTACAGACCTATATCCATCCTGCCCTGCCTATCTAAGGTCTTCGAAAGCCAAGTCAACAAACAGATCACTGACCATCTCGAATCCCACCGTACCTTCTCCGCTGTGCAATCCGGTTTCCGAGCCGGTCACGGGTGCACCTCAGCCACGCTCAAGGTACTAAACGATGTCATAACCGCCATCGATAAAAGACATTACTGTGCAGCCGTCTTCATCGACCTGGCCAAGGCTTTCGACTCTGTCAATCACCATATTCTTATCGGCAGACTCAGTAGCCTCGGTTTTTCTAATGACTGCCTTGCCTGGTTCACCAACTACTTTGCAGACAGAGTTCAGTGTGTCAAATCGGAGGGCATGTTGTCCGGTCCTCTGGCAGTCTCTATGGGGGTACCACAGGGTTCAATTCTCGGGCCGACTCTTTTCTCTGTATACATCAATGATGTTGCTCTTGCTGCGGGCGATTCCCTGATCCACCTCTACGCAGACGACACCATTCTGTATACTTCCGGCCCTTCCTTGGACACTGTGCTATCTAACCTCCAAACGAGCTTCAATGCCATACAACACTCCTTCCGTGGCCTCCAACTGCTCTTAAACGCTAGTAAAACCAAATGCATGCTTTTCAACCGTTCGCTGCCTGCACCCGCACGCCCGACTAGCATCACCACCCTGGACGGTTCCGACCTAGAATATGTGGACATCTATAAGTACCTAGGTGTCTGGCTAGACTGCAAACTCTCCTTCCAGACTCATATCAAACATCTCCAATCCAAAATCAAATCTAGAGTCGGCTTTCTATTCCGCAACAAAGCCTCCTTCACTCACGCCGCCAAACTTACCCTAGTAAAACTGACTATCCTACCGATCCTCGACTTCGGCGATGTCATCTACAAAATAGCTTCCAATACTCTACTCAGCAAACTGGATGCAGTTTATCACAGTGCCATCCGTTTTGTTACTAAAGCACCTTATACGACCCACCACTGCGACCTGTATGCCCTAGTCGGCTGGCCCTCGCTACATGTTCGTCGTCAGACCCACTGGCTCCAGGTCATCTACAAGGCTATGCTAGGTAAAGTGCCGCCTTATCTCAGTTCACTGGTCACGATGGCTACACCCACCCGTAGCACGCGCTCCAGCAGGTGTATCTCACTGATCATCCCTAAAGCCAAAACCTCATTTGGCCGCCTTTCCTTCCAGTTTTCTGCTGCCTGCGACTGGAACGAATTGCAAAAATCTCTGAAGTTGGAGACTTTTATCTCCCTCAACAACTTTAAAAATCTGCTATCCGAGCAGCTAACCGATCGCTGCAGCTGTACATAGTCCATCTGTAAACTACCCACCCAATTTACCTACCTCACCCCCCATACTGCTTTTATTTATTTACTTTTCTGCTCTTTTGCACACCAGTATCTCTTCTTGCACATGATCATCTGATGATTTATCACTCCAGTGTTAATCTGCTAAATTGTAATTATTCGATTTATTGCCTACCTCATGCCTTTTGCACACATTGTATATAGATTCTCTTTTTTTTCTACCATGTTATTGACTTGTTTATTGTTTACTCCATGTGTAACTCTGTGTTGTTGTCTGTTCACACTGCTATGCTTTATCTTGGCCAGGTCGCAGTTGCAAATGAGAACTTGTTCTCAACTAGCCTACCTGGTTAAATAAAGGTGAAATAAAAAATAAAATAAAAAAATATATATGGAATAAGACCCTGGTCTACAGTAGAGTATTATATAGGGAATAGGGCCCTGGTCTAAAGTAGAGTATTATATAGGGAATAGGACCCTGGTCTACAGTAGAGTATTATATAGGGAATAGGGCCCTGGTCTAAAGTAGAGTATTATATAGGGAATAGGGCCCTGGTCTAAAGTAGAGTATTATATAGGGAATAGGGCCCTGGTCTACAGTAGAGTATTATATAGGGAATAGGGCCCTGGTCTAAAGTAGAGTATTATATAGGGAATATGGCCGTGGTCTAAAGTAGAGTATTATATAGGAAATATGGCCCTGGTCTACAGTAGAGTATTATATAGGGAATAGGGCCATGGTCTAAAGTAGAGTATTATATAGGGAATAGGGCCCTGGTCTACAGTGGAGTATTATATAGGGAATAGGGCCCTGGTCTACAGTAGAGTATTATATAGGGAATAGGGCCCTGGTCTAAAGTAGAGTATTATATAGGGAATAGGGCCCTGGTCTAAAGTAGAGTATTATATAGGGAATAGGACCCTGGTCTACAGTAGAGTATTATATAGGGAATAGGGCCCTGGTCTAAAGTAGAGTATTATATAGGGAATAGGGCCCTGGTCTAAAGTAGAGTATTATATAGGAAATATGGACCTGGTCTAAAGTAGAGTATTATATAGGGAATAGGGCCCTGGTCTACAGTAGAGTATTATATAGGGAATAGGGCCCTGGTCTACAGTAGAGTATTATATAGGGAATAGGGCCCTGGTCTACAGTAGAGTATTATATAGGGAATAGGGCCATGGTCTAACGTAGAGTATTATATAGGGAATAGGGCCCTGGTCTACAGTAGAGTATTATATAGGGAATAGGGCCCTGGTCTACAGTAGAGTATTATATAGGGAATAGGGCCCTGGTCTAAAGTAGAGTATTATATAGGGAAATGTGCCCTGGTGTAAAGTCGAGTGTTATATAGGGAAATGTGCCCTGGTCTAAAGTAGAGTATTATATAGGGAATAGGGCCCTGGTCTAAAGTAGAGTATTATATAGGGAATTGGGCCCTGGTCCAAAGTAGAGTATTATATAGGAAATATGGCCCTGGTCTAAAGTAGAGTATTATATAGGGAATATGGCCATGGTCTAAAGTAGAGTATTATATAGGAAATATGGCCCTGGTCTAAAGTAGAGTATTATATAGGGAATATGGCCCTGGTCTAAAGTAGACTATTATATAGGGAATAGGACCCTGGTCAGGGAATATGGCCCTGGTCTACAGTAGAGTATTATATAGGGAATATGGCCCTGGTCTAAAGTAGACTATTATATAGGGAATATGACCCTGCTCTAAAGTAGAGTATTATATAGGGAATATGGCCCTGGTCTAAAGTAGAGTATTATATAGGGAATAGGACCCTGGTCTACAGAAGAGGATTATATAGGGAATAGGACCCTGCATTACAGTAGAGTATTATATAGGGAATAGGGCTCTGGGCTAAAGTAGAGTATTATATAGGGAATATGGCCCTGGTCTACAGTATAGTATTATATATGGAATAGGGCCCTGGTCTAAAGTAGAGTATTATATAGGGAATAGGGCCCTGGTCTAAAAATGAGTATTATATAGGGAATAGGACCCTGGTCTACAGTAGAGTATTATATAGGGAATAGGGCCGTGGTCTAAAGTAGAGTATTATATAGGGAATATGGCCCTGGTCTACAGTAGAGTATTATATAGGGAATAGGGCCGTGGTCTAAAGTAGAGCATTATATAGGGAATAGGGCCCTGGTCTAAAGTAGAGTATTATATAGGGAATAGGGCCCTGGTCTAAAGTAGAGTATTATATAGGGAATAGGGCCCTGGTCTAAAGTAGAGCATTATATAGGGAATATGGCCCTGGTCTAAAGTAGAGTATTATATAGGGAATAGGGCCCTGGTCTAAAGTAGAGTATTATATAGGGAATAAGGCCCTGGTCTACAGTAGAGTATTATATATGGAATAGGGCCCTGGTCTAAAGTAGAGTATTATATAGGGAATAGGACCCTGGTATAAAGTAGAGTATGATATAGGGAATAGGGCCCTGGTCTAAAGTGGAGTATTATATAGGGAATAGGGCCATGGTCTAAAGTAGAGTATTATATAGGGAATAGGACCCTGGTATAAAGTAGAGTATTATATAGGGAATAGGGCCCTGGTCTAAAGTGGAGTATTATATAGGGAATAGGGCCCTGGTCTAAAGTAGAGTATTATAAAGGGAATAGGGCCCTGGTCTAAAGTAGAGTATTATATATGGAATAAGACCCTGGTCTACAGTAGAGTATTATATAGGGAATAGGGCCCTGGTCTAAAGTAGAGTATTATATAGGGAATATGGCCGTGGTCTAAAGTAGAGTATTATATAGGGAATATGGCCGTGGTCTACAGTAGAGTATTATATAGGGAATAGGGCCCTGGTCTAAAGTAGAGTATAATATAGGGAATAGGGCCCTGGTCTAAAGTAGAGTATTATATAGGGAAATGTGCCCTGGTCTGAAGTCGAGTGTTTTATAGGGAAATGTGCCCTGGTCTAAAGTAGAGTATTATATAGGGAATAGGGCCCTGGTCTAAAGTAGAGTATTATATAGGGAATTGGGCCCTGGTCTAAAGTAGAGTATTATATAGGGAATAGGGCCCTGGTCTAAAGTAGAGCATTATATAGGGAATATGGCCCTGGTCTAAAGTAGAGTATTATATAGGGAATAGGGCCCTGGTCTAAAGTAGAGTATTATATAGGGAATAAGGCCCTGGTCTACAGTAGAGTATTATATATGGAATAGGGCCCTGGTCTAAAGTAGAGTATTATATAGGGAATAGGACCCTGGTATAAAGTAGAGTATTATATAGGGAATAGGGCCCTGGTCTAAAGTGGAGTATTATATAGGGAATAGGGCCATGGTCTAAAGTAGAGTATTATATAGGGAATAGGACCCTGGTATAAAGTAGAGTATTATATAGGGAATAGGGCCCTGGTCTAAAGTGGAGTATTATATAGGGAATAGGGCCCTGGTCTAAAGTAGAGTATTATAAAGGGAATAGGGCCCTGGTCTAAAGTAGAGTATTATATATGGAATAAGACCCTGGTCTACAGTAGAGTATTATATAGGGAATAGGGCCCTGGTCTAAAGTAGAGTATTATATAGGGAATATGGCCGTGGTCTAAAGTAGAGTATTATATAGGGAATATGGCCGTGATCTACAGTAGAGTATTATATAGGGAATAGGGCCCTGGTCTAAAGTAGAGTATAATATAGGGAATAGGGCCCTGGTCTAAAGTAGAGTATTATATAGGGAAATGTGCCCTGGTCTGAAGTTGAGTATTATATAGGGAATAGGGCCCTGGTCTAAAGTAGAGTATTATATAGGGAATTGGGCCCTGGTCTAAAGTAGAGTATTATATAGGAAATATGGCCCTGGTCTAAAGTAGAGTATTATATAGGGAATATGGCCATGGTCTAAAGTAGAGTATTATATAGGGAATAGGACCCTGGTCAGGGAATATGGCCCTGGTCTACAGTAGAGTATTATATAGGGAATATGGCCCTTGTCTAAAGTAGACTATTATATAGGGAATATGACCCTGGTCTAAAGTAGAGTATTATATAGGGAATATGGCCCTGGTCTAAAGTAGAGTATTATATAGGGAATAGGACCCTGGTCTACAGAAGAGGATTATATAGGGAATAGGACAATGCATTACAGTAGAGTATTATATAGGGAATAGGGCTCTGGGCTAAAGTAGAGTATTATATAGGGAATATGGCCCTGGTCTACAGTATAGTATTATATATGGAATAGGGCCCTGGTCTAAAGTAGAGTATTATATTGGGAACAGGGCCCTGGTCTAAAAATGAGTATTTTATAGGGAATAGGACCCTGGTCTACAGTAGAGTATTATATAGGGAATATGGCCATGGTCTAAAGTAGAGTATTTTATAGGGAATATGGCCCTGGTCTAAAGTAGAGTATTATATAGGGAATATGGCCCTGGTCTAAAGTAGAGTATTATATAGGGAATAGGACCCTGGTCTACAGAAGAGGATTATATAGGGAATAGGACCCTGCATTACAGTAGAGTATTATATAGGGAATAGGGCTCTGGGCTAAAGTAGAGTATTATATAGGGAATATGGCCCTGGTCTACAGTATAGTATTATATATGGAATAGGGCCCTGGTCTAAAGTAGAGTATTATATAGGGAATAGGGCCCTGGTCTAAAAATGAGTATTATATAGGGAATAGGACCCTGGTCTACAGTAGAGTATTATATAGGGAATATGGCCATGGTCTAAAGTAGAGTATTATATAGGGAATAGGACCCTGGTCTACAGTAGAGTATTATATAGGGAATAGGGCCCTGGTCTACAGTAGAGTATTATATAGGGAATAGGGCCGTGGTCTACAGTAGAGTATTATATAGGGAATATGGCCATGGTCTAAAGTAGAGTATTATATAGGGAATAGGGCCCTGGTCTAAAGTAGAGTATTATATAGGGAATAAGGCCCTGGTCTACAGTAGAGTATTATATATGGAATAGGGCCCTGGTCTAAAGTAGAGTATTATATAGGGAATAGGACCCTGGTATAAAGTAGAGTATTATATAGGGAATAGGGCCCTGGTCTAAAGTGGAGTATTATATAGGGAATAGGGCCATGGTCTAAAGTAGAGTATTATATAGGGAATAGGACCCTGGTATAAAGTAGAGTATTATATAGGGAATAGGGCCCTGGTCTAAAGTGGAGTATTATATAGGGAATAGGGCCCTGGTCTAAAGTAGAGTATTATAAAGGGAATAGGGCCCTGGTCTAAAGTAGAGTATTATAACTCAATCCAAGATGGCGTAGCAGTCAGACGTCCTTTGTCCTCGTCTTGTCGTGTCCTGTGTATATATATTTTTATATCCTTTTCTTCGCATATCTTTTAATTTTTTTTTTCTAAAACTCAACTTCAAAACACTCTCCTGCAACCCGCCTCACCCAATGTGGTGCGGATCTGTTTTTTTCTCTAAAGTATTATTCACCTCGAATCTGGAATCCCCCAACAGAAGCTAGCCAGCTCACTAGCTACTACCTAGCAGTCAGCTAATTACTGCTAGCGGTCATCAGCTAACCTTTAGCTCGGAAAGCTCTCGCCAGTTTGTACAACGCGTCTCAAACCAGAGCATACCGGACCTATTTTCTCTCCATATCCCCGGATTCCTACCGCAGACTCTGAACATTTTCATCTGGTTCTTCGCAACTAGCTAACCGTAATCCCGGGTGACTACTCCTGGCTAGCGTTTCCATCCCGGAGCAAGCACCAATTAGCTTGAAGCTAGCCTGGCTAGGGCTCCTGGGCTACCACCGAAGCCCACTCCTGGGTTACAACATCCGGACCCCTTCTACTGCCGGTACGGGGCACGGAACCCCACCGATCCTCTACGACTGGAATACTGACATAATCTGCCCGAGGATTCCAACAGGCCCCTCAGGCGTGACGTCCGCTGAAGGCCCATTCTGCTAACCCCGGCCTACTAGCTACCTGGAGCAACTTGGAATCCTACTAATCCACGACTGGTTTATCAACGTCACCGCACGAAGAGCAGAATTACTCACCAATTTACCAGCATCGGACTGTCTCTCGACAACAACGCCGGATTCCTGCCGTAATCCCTGAGCCACTACTTCTGATCCTCACAGCTAGCTTGCAGCTAGCGCAGCTAGCGCCACTGCCACGAAGCTAACACCAGTTAGCAAACACAATTCTACAATTCACAACCTCTCTTTCGCCATCGCCATCCGGCTTGGATTCTCTGTCGACACGACCACGTCTGGTCTGCAGACGAATACCCATCCGCTGTGCCCTCAACCGGCCTCCGTCTGAGCAGACCCCCTCCGTCTGAGCAGACCACCCCCCGGGCTACTAACTTTAAAACGCCGCGTGCTAGCTTAGTGGAGGCCTCCCTGCTCCATCTACGGCTGCCCCCTGGACACTATGATCACTTGGCTACATAGCTGATGCCTGCTTGACTGTCCATTAATTCACGGTACTCCATTCTGTTTATTTGTGTTTTATCTGTCGGCTCTGTGCTTTAACTCAGGATCTGTGTGTAGTAAATCCGACCCTCTCTGCCTAGTCGTCGCCATTTTTACCTGCTGTTGCTGTGTTAGCTGACTAGCTGCTGTTATCTCACCTGTTGTTTTAGCTAGCTCTCCCAATCAAGACCTGCAATCACTTTATGCCTTATTGTATGTCTCTCTCAAATATCAATATGCCTTGCATACTGTTGTTCAGGCTAGTTATCATTGTTTTGGTTTGCAATGGACCCCGTAGTTCCACTCTCCGTACCTCTGATTACCTCCTTTGTCCCACCCCCCCACACATGCGGTGACCTCACCCATTGAGACCAGCATGTCCAGAGATACAACCTCTCTTATCATCACCCAGTGCCTGGGCTTGCCTCCGCTGTACCCGTGCCCCACCATACCCTGGTCTGCACATTATGCCCAGAATCTATTCTACCACGCCCATAAATCTGCTCCTTTTATTCCTTGTCCCCAACGCTCTAGGCGACCAGTTTTGATAGCCTTTAGCCGCACCCTCATCCTACTACTCCTCTGTTCCTCGGGTGATGTGGAGTTAAACCCAGGCCCTGCATGTCCCCAGTCACCCTCATTTGTTGACTTTCTGTGATCGAAAAAGCCTTGGCCTCATGCATGTCAACATCAGAAGCCTCCTCCCTAAGTTTGCCTTACTCACCGCTTTAGCACACTCTGCCAACCCTGATGTCCTTGCCGTGTCCGAATCCTGGCTTAGGAAGGCCACAAAAAATTCTGAGATTTCCATACCCAACTATAACACTTTCCGTCAAGATAGAACTGCCAAAGGGGGAGGAGTTGCAATCTACTGCAGAGATAGCCTGCAAAGTTCTGTCATACTTTCCAGGTCTATGCCCAAACAGTTCGAACTTCTAATTTTAAAAATTAATCTCTCCAGAAATAAGTCTCTCACTGTTGCCGCCTGCTACCTGACCCCCCTCAGCTCCCAGCTGTGCCCTGGGACACCATCTGTGAATTGATCGCTCCCCATCTAGCTTCAGAGTTTGTTCTGTTAGGTGACCTAAACTGGGATATGCTTAACACCCCGGCAGTCCTACAATCTAAGCTTGATGCCCTCAATCTCACACAAATCATCAAGGAACCCACCAGGTACAACCCTAAATCCGTAAACATGGGCACCCTAATAGACATTATCCTGACCAACTTGCCCTCCAAATACACCTCTGCTGTCTTCAATCAAGATCTCAGCGATCACTGCCTCATTGCCTGTATCCGCCACGGGTCCGCGTCAAACGACCACCCCTCATCACTGTCAAACGCTCCCTAAAACACTTCTGCGAGCAGGCCTTTCTAATCGACCTGGCCCGGGTACCTGGAAGGATATTGACCTCATCCCGTCAGTAGAGGATGCCTGGTCATTCTTTAAAAGTTACTTCCTCACCATATTAGATAAGCATGCTCCGTTCAAAAAATGCAGAACCAAGAACAGATATAGCCCTTGGTTCACTCCAGACCTGACTGTCCTCGACCAGCACAAAAACATCCTGTGGCGAACTGCAATAGCATCGAAGAGCCCCCGCGATATGCAACTGTTCAGGGAAGTCAGGAACCAATACACGCAGTCAGTCAGGAAAGGCAAAGGCCAGCTTTTTCAAGCAGAAATTTGCATCCTGTAGCTCTAACTCCAAAAAGTTCTGGGATACTGTAAAGTCCATGGAAAACAGAGCACCTCCTCCCAGCTGCCCACTGCACTGAGGCTAGGTAACACGGTCACCACTGATAAGTCCGTGATAATCGAAAACTTCAACAAACATTTCTCAATGGCTGGCCATGCCTTCCTCCTGGCGACGGCCAAACCCTTGGCCAACAGCCCCGCGCCCCCCCCCCCGCGGCCTACTCGCCCAAGCCTCCCAAGCTTCTCCTTTACGCCCATAGTCCAGATAGCAGATATTCTGAAAGAGCTGGAAAACCTGGACCCATACAAATCAGCTGGGGCTTGACAATCTGGACCCCGCTATTTCTGAAACTGTCCGCCGCCATTGTCGCACCCCCTATTACCAGCCTGTTCAACCTCTCCTTCGTATCATCTGAGATCCCCAAGGATTGGAAAGCTGCCGCGGTCATCCCCCTCTTCAAAGGGGGAGACACCCTGGACCCAAACTGTTACAAGACCTATATCCATCCTGCCCTGCCTATCTAAGGTCTTCGAAAGCCAAGTCAACAAACAGATCACTGACCATCTCGAATCCCACCGTACCTTCTCCGCTGTGCAATCCGTTTCCGAGCCGGTCACAGGGTGCACCTCAGCCACGCTCAAGGTACTAAACGATGTCATAACCGCCATCGATAAAAGACATTACTGTGGCAGGCCGTCTTCATCACGACCTGGCCAAGGTCTTTCGACTCTGTCAATCACCATATTCTTATCGGCAGACTCAGTAGCCTCGTTTTTCTAATGACTGCCTTGCCTGGTTCACCAACTACTTTGCAGACAGAGTTCAGTGTGTCAAATCGAGGGCATGTATGTCCGGTCCTCTGGCAGTCTCTATGGGGGTACCACAGGTTCAATTCTCGGGGCCGACTCTTTTCTCTGTATACATCAATGATGTTGCTCTTGCTGCCTGGGCGATTCCTGATCCACCTCTACGCAGACGACACCATTCTGTATACTTCCGGCCCTTCCTTGGACACTGTGCTATCTACCTCCAAACGAAGCTTCAATGCCATACAACACTCCTTCCGTGGCCTCCAACTGCTCTTAAAACGCTAGTAAAACCAAATGCATGCTTTTCAAACCGTTCGCTGTGCCTGCACCCGACGCACCGACTAGCATCACCACCCTGGACGGTTCCGACCTAGAATATGTGGACATCTATAAGTACCTAGGTGTCTGGCTAGACTGCAAACTCTCCTTCCAGACTCATATCAAACATCTCCAATCCAAAATCAATCTAGAGTCGGCTTTCTAT
>NW_024060371.1:0-25165 GCF_016432855.1 Salvelinus namaycush | reverse complement strand
TTATGTTTATTGTCCTTATAGATATGCCTGATCACATTATGTTTAATGGTCCTTATAGATATGCCTGATCACATTATGTTTAATGGTCCTTATAGATATGCCTGATCACATTATGTTTAATGGTCCTTATAGATATGCCTGATCACATTATGTTAATGGTCCTTATAGATATGCCTGATCACATTATGTTTAATGGTCCTTATAGATATTGCCTGATCACATTATGTTAATGGTCCTTATAGATATGCCTGATCACATTATGTGTAATGGTCCTTATAGATATGCCTGATCACATTATGTTTAATGGTCCTTATAGATATGCCTGATCACATTATGTTTAATGGTCCTTATAGATATGCCTGATCACATTATGTTTAATGGTCCTTATAGATATGCCTGATCACATTATGTTTAATGGTCCTTATAGATATGCCTGATCACATTATGTTTAATGGTCCTTATAGATATGCCTGATCACATTATGTTTAATGGTCCTTATAGATATGCCTGATCACATTATGTTTAATGGTCCTTATAGATATGCCTGATCACATTATGTTTAATGGTCCTTATAGATATGCCTGATCACATTATGTTTAATGGTCCTTATAGATATGCCTGATCACATTATGTTTAATGGTCCTTATAGATATGCCTGATCACATTATGTTTAATGGTCCTTATAGATATGCCTGATCACATTATGTTTAATGGTCCTTATAGATATGCCTGATCACATTATGTTTAATGGTCCTTATAGATATGCCTGATCACATTATGTTTAATGGTCCTTATAGATATGCCTGATCACATTATGTTTAATGGTCCTTATAGATATGCCTGATCACATTATGTTTAATGGTCCTTATAGATATGCCTGATCACATTATGTTTAATGGTCCTTATAGATATGCCTGATCACATTATGTTTAATGGTCCTTATAGATATGCCTGATCACATTATGTTTAATGGTCCTTATAGATATGCCTGATCACATTATGTTTAATGGTCCTTATAGATATGCCTGATCACATTATGTTTAATGGTCCTTATAGATATGCCTGATCACATTATGTTTAATGGTCCTTATAGATATGCCTGATCACATTATGTGTAATGGTCCTTATAGATATGCCTGATCACATTATGTTTAATGGTCCTTATAGATATGCCTGATCACATTATGTTTAATGGTCCTTATAGATATGCCTGATCACATTATGTGTAATGGTCCTTATAGATATGCCTGATCACATTATGTTTAATGGTCCTTATAGATATGCCTGATCACATTATGTTTAATGGTCCTTATAGATATGCCTGATCACATTATGTGTAATGGTCCTTATAGATATGCCTGATCACATTATGTTTAATGGTCCTTATAGATATGCCTGATCACATTATGTTTAATGGTCCTTATAGATATGCCTGATCACATTATGTTTAATGGTCCTTATAGATATGCCTGATCACATTATGTTTAATGGTCCTTATAGATATGCCTGATCACATTATGTTTAATGGTCCTTATAGATATGCCTGATCACATTATGTTTAATGGTCCTTATAGATATGCCTGATCACATTATGTTTAATGGTCCTTATAGATATGCCTGATCACATTATGTTTAATGGTCCTTATAGATATGCCTGATCACATTATGTTTAATGGTCCTTATAGATATGCCTGATCACATTATGTTTAATGGTCCTTATAGATATGCCTGATCACATTATGTTTAATGGTCCTTATAGATATGCCTGATCACATTATGTTTAATGGTCCTTATAGATATGCCTGATCACATTATGTTTAATGGTCCTTATAGATATGCCTGATCACATTATGTGTAATGGTCCTTATAGATATGCCTGATCACATTATGTTTAATGGTCCTTATAGATATGCCTGATCACAATATGTTTAATGGTCCTTATAGATATGCCTGATCACATTATGTGTAATGGTCCTTATAGATATGCCTGATCACATTATGTTTAATGGTCCTTATAGATATGCCTGATCACATTATGTTTAATGGTCCTTATAGATATGCCTGATCACATTATGTTTAATGGTCCTTATAGATATGCCTGATCACATTATGTTTAATGGTCCTTATAGATATGCCTGATCACATTATGTTTAATGGTCCTTATAGATATGCCTGATCACAATATCTTTAATAGCACTTTCAGATGTAGTGTATATATATTCCTCCATCATGCATATTCATGGTTTGCACCTCCGTCACTCGGTCGTGTCATGCCATTGTTATGAACGTTGTCAAGCCGCCCTCTACCGGAGGCATTCTGGGTGGAGGCTAACTACTGTTTAGTCAAAATTACACTACAGTGAATGGAAATACGATGATATTGCGAAAGTAGTCAAATATTTAGTAGGAAACAACTTAATGCCAGCATTATCATGTCTTCAAAATTTACTTTAGACATGGCAATGTTGTCATTAGCTAGTAAAGTTCGTCGAAAATAGCTATGCAATGCTAATAGCTATGCAATGCTAACGTTAGCTAGCTAAAATCCGGTGGCCTCTCCTCAATTTTAGCTAGCTAGTGAAAGTCAATCTGGCGACATTCAACGTTTTCCTACAAATTATTTGCCTCATTTTGAATGTCATTGCATTTCAAATCCACTGTAATGCGCTTTTGATGAAATCTTCATCAGCGCTCAATGACGATGCATTTAGTAAAAAAACAACATTGTGACCAAACATGCAGCCCATGAATATAATGTACTTGAAGAGAAGCAGAATGTAGATTATAGACCATCCGGCTATTGATCTCTAAAACCCGAGACTGGAACACAAATATTACTCTGCTTCCCTACTGTTTCAGTGAAATATTCAGTTTGAGGTTCCAGGCTACTAAACTATTCTAAAGCATGATCTGTATGGGCAAGCAGCTTTGATGAGAATAACTTTGGCTGTTTGTGGGAATCGTCTTGTTGAGTTAGAAACCCTAGCGGAGTTAAGGAAATGACCTCATGGATGTCTTGTTAGAAGAGGAAGGAGCAGGGAGGGGTATTTGTGTTGTCTAGAATCCTCCCTGAATACTACTCTGCTTTACTAGTGAGACCATAGTGAAATGGAGCGCTATTCAGGATGGATTCCAAGCTAGTAATTGTGCAACTCACTTTAGATTTTCAGGAATTACCAGAAAAGTTTGAAGGGAATCATGTCCAATCTACAGTTGAAGTCAGAAGTTTACATACACTTAGGTTGTTGGAGTCATTAAAACTAGTTTTTCAACCACTCCACAAATTTCTTGTCAACAAACTGTAGTTTTGGCAAGTCGGTTTGGGCATCTACTTTGTGCATGACACAAGTAATTTTTCCAACAATTGTTTACAGACAGATTATTTCATTTCTAATTCACTGTATCACAATTCCAGTGAGTCAGAAGTTTACATACACAAAGTTAACTGTGCCTTTAAACAGCTTGGAAAATTCCAGAAAATGATGCCATGGCTTTAGAAGCTTCTGATCTTCTGACATCATTTAAGTCAATTGGAGGTGTACCTGTGGATGTATTTCAAGGCCTACCTTCAAACTCAGTGCCTCTTTGTTTGACATCATGCAAAAATCTAAAGAAATCAGCCAAGACCCCAGAAAAAGAATTGTAGACCTCCACAAGTCTGGTTCATCCTTGGGAGCAATTTCCAAACGCCTGAAGTTACCACGTTCATCTGTACAAACAATAGTACGCAACTATAAACACCATTGGGCCACGCAGCCGTCATACCGCTCAGGAAGGAGACGCGTTCTGTCTCCTAGAGATGAACGTACTTTGGTGCGAAAAGTGCAAATGAATCCCAGAACAACGGCAAAGGACCTTGTGAAGATGCTGGAGGAAACAGGTACAAAAGTATCTATATCCACAGTAAAACGAGTCCTATATCAACGTAACCTGAAAGGCCGCTCAGCAAGGAAGAAGCCACTGCTCCAAAACCGCCATAAAAAAGCCAGACTACGGTTTGCAGCTGCACATGGGGACAAAACTCGTACTTTTTGGAGAAATGTCCTCTGGTCTGATGAAACAAAAATAGAACTGTTTGGCCATAATGACCATCGTTGTGTTTGGAGGAAAAAGGGGGAGGCTTGCAAGCCGAAGAACACCATCCCAACCATGAAGCACGGGGGTGGCAGCATCATGTTGTGGGGGTGCTTTGCTGCAGGAGGGACTGGTGCACTTCACAAAATAGATGGCATCATGAGGGAGGAAAATGATGTGGACATATTGAAGCAACATCTCAAGACATCAGTCAGGAAGTTAAAGCTTGGTCGCAAATGGGTCTTGCAAATGGAAAATGACCCCAAGCATACTTCCTAAGTTGTGGAAAAATGGCTTAAGGACAACACAGTCAAGGTATTGGAGTGGCTAGCACAAAGCCCTGACCTCAATCCTATAGAAAATCTGTGGGCAGATTCTGAAAAGCATGTGTGAGCAAGGAGGCCTACAAACCTGACTCAGTTACACCAGCTCTGTAAGGAGGAATGGGCCAAAATTCACCCAACTTATTGTGGGAAGCTTTTGGAAGGCTACCCAAAACGTTTGACCCAAGTTAAACAATTTAAAGGCAATGCTACCAAATACTAATTCAGTGTATGTAAACCTCTGACCCACTGGGAATGTTATGAAAGAAATAAAAGCTGAAATTAAGCATTCTCTCTACTATTATTCTGACATTTCACATTCTTAAAATAAAGTGGTTATCCTAACTGACCTAAGACAGGGAATTTTTACTATGATTAAATGTCAGGAATTGTGAAAAACTGAGTTTAAATGTATTTGGCTAAGGTGTATGTAAACCTCTGACTTCAACTGTATGTATTTGGCATTCAGAAGCTACAGTATATCAGAGTTTGAAATCAGGGTCAGATAATCTGGACAAAAAAAATGATAAGTGTCTGATTGACGTTATCTTTGTAATAACTGTTTTGTTTCAGAGATAAAGTGTATGGGAATCTACAGTGGGGCAAAAAAGTATTTAGTCAGCCACCAATTGTGCAAGTTCTCCCACAGTGTGTGAAAACCTTGTGAAGACTTACAGAAAACGTTTGACCTCTGTCATTGCCAACAAAGGGTCAATAACAAAGTATTGAGATAAACTTTTGTTATTGACCAAATACTTATTTTCCACCATAATTTGCAAATAAATTCATTAAAAATCCTACAATGTGATTTTCTAGATTTTATTTTCTCGTTTTGTCTGTCATAGTTGAAGTGTACCTATGATGACATTTACAGGCCTCTCTCATCTTTTTAAGTGGGAGAACTTGCACACTTGGTGGCTGACTAAATACTTTTTTGCCCCACTGTATACCATTCAGTCATACAGAGAAAACATCATGTCTAAAAGTGCCAAATGATCATGAGTTTACTGTTAAACATTAAAACATTATCTTAATATCGTATAAAACTAAAAGCATTATTATTACTGTCATTTAATCTATATGATCAACAATTAAACATAACATGAGTGCACCATTGTCATTTAAACGCAAACGTTTACACTTTGGTAAAGAAAGTAGTCGTATAATTATCTGTGATGCTTAAAGGCCCAACACAGCCGTTTTCATCTCAATTTCAATTAACTGCCAACATCATAGTATGTGAATATATATAAAACACAGGGGGGGAAAATCATGTTTTTGACTGCACTGGGCCTTTAATTGTCAACACAATATACCTAAGGATGGATTTGAAAGCTAAGAAATGGAAAATAAATGATTGTCTGAAAAAAAAAATATGTTTTGGTCGTAAGATTGATTTACTGATGAAATGTCATGCCATTTCAGAGCCAGGGTAGATCACACGGTAACTCATAACAGCGAGCTTTGGTATGGAACAACATTGGATCACACGGCGGCCATGACAGTTCTCTGTGAATAAGGTAGATCTATAGGACGGCCTATAGCAGGGGGCTGCCAAACTCAATTCCTGAAGGGCCGCGTGTCGGCTGGCTTTTTTTGTTGTTATTTGCTTCCAATTCAGTGTGTATAACAGCCATCCCCATAGCGTAAAGACCTTTTGATGTGTAGTACCGTGCAGACAGGCCCAATCGTTCCCTCACCTTTCATACACTGATGTTTCAATGGATGATCAACATGCTCTCAGAGGTATACTATATGGCAGAGGGGCAGCTTCTAGTGTGTTACTGAGAGAAAAGCCAACCTCAATGGAATATAACAGTCTTTAGAATAATACCCTTTGTGTAACAGCACATAGTTTAAAAAAATAAAATAAATCATAATTCAAAAATATCCTAGTAAAGTCACAAAGACAAGTGCTATTAATTTCGACAACGTACCTTTTGCTTTTTAAAAGAAACACCGTGGACGATTCAAGGACCACAGACTACCTACCCATCTACTGTAGCACATAGTAGTAAGAGGTCAGAGTGGAGATATACTACAGAATCAATATCAGGCAATCTGATTGGACAGAGCTGCAGTATCAGAGAGTTTGATTGGACAGAGGCAGGTTGCTCACAACAACGTTTTCAGAAGCAGAGCTGCTCACGAATGACAGGAAGTAGTAGAAGAAGAAGAAGAAGAAGAGGAGGAAAAGGAGGAAGAGAAGAAAGGATACATTACATTCAGAGACAAAATCACCTGTCCATACCTCCATCTCTCTCTCTCTGTAAGGAGACTCAATCAATCAGCCAATAGCAGTCCAGGCTGTCCATACCTCCATCTCTCTCTCTCTGTAAGGAGACTCAATCAATCAGCCAATAGCAGTCCAGGCTGTCCATACATGTCCACAAAGACTAAGCACACAAGGACATCTACCATCCAATCGTCACCCAAATATCCACTTCCACATTAGTCACATGACCTCACAGTCACCAGGTAAGATAGGTCCTTCCCGCTAGGGGGAATTAAATTCCACTTCCTGGAAAAATCTGGCATGTCTAGCAAAAACTTCCTGGCCTCTGTTCATTGGCCGGTGTCGGCGGAGAGGCGGGTCTCGAAGAGGCTCAAGGCGTGGTGGACAAACTCGTACTGCTCCCCTGTCTGGATCAGGCCTCCTCTGAAAAGACACACAGAGACAAGGAAGCCATTAGAATCACGGCAAAAATAACAGAACGGGCCAGTAAACAGTGTTAGCATGTTAGTAACATGCTATGAAATACAAGGAGTGGAAAAATAATTATAATAAACTAAACCTTCCATCAATTGCGGCCATCCTGCTGTCTGAAAAATAATGAATCCATCTCATACTGTGACTGAAAAACCTCCCTCTTGTTTTAGTGCTGCAGAACATTTGGAACATTCATTACCATTGTTCTGTGTCATAATACAAGAACCATTTAGGATTCTCTCCAGCTCATTTAATCCTGTGGTAATTAGTCACGATAAAAGGTCATTTTAAACTCTTCGTCGCTCATCTAAACGATACAGTGGCAGTTTGCTTCAGTACATTCTGTTCATTGATTAACTAAAGCTCAACCAAGGCAACATTATGAAGTCCTTGATACCCTGTTGAGCTGCAGGCTACTGCTTCATCCTAATGGATGATTGCTTTATCCTGGGACAGACAGGCTGCGGGAGATATTTCAGCTGAAACCCTGTTCAGGCTCAGGGGATGAGTGTGTGTGTGTGTGTGTGTGTGTGTGTGTGTGTGTGTGTGTGTGTGTGTGTGTGTGTGTGTGTGTGTGTGTGTGTGTGTGTGTGTGTGTGTGTGTATGTGTGTGTGTGTGTGTGTGTGTGTGTGTGTGTGTGTGTGTGTGTATGTGTTTGAAAGAGATAGGAACATAATATCACGTTCTGTCCCTCTCTTGTCTCTTGTAAGAAAAACACAGTTTCTCATGTACAAGTTTCTTAGCATGATTTATGTCACACCCACCTACATCCTGACTGTCTGTCTGACTGTCCTAACCCAGCCACATCCCTCCTAACATCCATCCTGACTGTCTGTCTGTCCTCACCCACCTACATCCCTCCTAACATCCATCCTGACTGTCTGTCTGTCTGTCCTCACCCACCTACATCCCTCCTAACATCCATCCTGACTGTCTGACTGTCCTCACCCACCTACATCCCTCCTAACATCCATCCTGTCTGTCTGTCTGACTGTCCTCACCCACCTACATCCCTCCTAACATCCATCCTGACTGTCTGTCTGTCCTCACCCACCTACATCCCTCCTAACATCCATCCTGTCTGTCTGTCTGACTGTCCTCACCCACCTACATCCCTCCTAACATCCATCCAGACTGTCTGTCTGTCCTCACCCACCTACATCCCTCCTAACATCCAGTCCTGTCTGTCTGTCTGACTGTCCTCACCCACCTACATCCCTCCTAACATCCATCCTGTCTGTCTGTCTGACTGTCCTCACCCACCTACATCCCTCCTAACATCCATCCTGACTGTCTGTCTGACTGTCCTCACCCAGCCACATCCATCCTGACTGTCTGTCTGACTGTCCTCACCCACCTACATCCCTCCTAACATCCATCCTGACTGTCTGTCTGACTGTCCTCACCCAGCCACATCCATCCTGTCTGTCTGTCTGTCTGTCTGTCTGTCTGTCTGTCTGTCTGTCTGTCTGTCTGTCTGTCTGTCTGTCTGTCTGTCTGTCTGTCCTAACCCAGCCACATCCGTCACGGACAACGACGTCTTGCTTCCAGACAAACTAAACACCTTCTTTGCCCGCTTAGAGGATAATACAGTACCACTGACGAGGCCCGCTACCAAGGACTGTGGGCCCCCCACTCTCCTTCTCCGTGGCCGACATGAGTAAGACATTTAAACGTGTTAACCCTCGCAGGGCTGCTGGCCCAGACGGCATCCCTAGCCTCAGAGCATGCGCAGACCAGCTGGCTAGTGTGTTTACGGTCATATTCAATCGCTCCTTATCCCAGTATGCTGTCCCCAAATGCTTCAAGATTTTCACCATTGTTCCTGTACCAAAGACGCCAAAGATAACTGAACTAAATGACCATCGCACCATAGCACTCACTTCTGTCATCATGAAGTGCTGTGAGAGACTAGTCAAGGATCATATCACCTCCACTTTCCCGGCCACCCTAGACCCACTTCAGTTTGCATACAGGTCCACACATCTGCTAACCATGTGTATGTGACCAATAACATTTGATTTGATCCATCCTGTCTGTCTGTCTGTCTGTCTGTCTGTCTGTCTGTCTGTCTGTCTGTCTGTCTGTCTGTCTGTCTGTCTGTCTGTCTGTCTGTCTGTCTGTCTGTCTGTCTGTCTGTCTGTAATCACTGATGGTCATTAGAGCAACACAAACACAGTAGCATACAAGCAGGAAAGAGGCCATGGCTTTATCATCACCAGGTAACTCACCTGTCTGCTGTAAACGTATTGTACTACCTTGGACCTATTCCACATACGGTCTAATACACCAGGTGTAGGTAACTCACCTGTCTGCTGTAAACGTATTGTACTATCTTGGACCTATTCCACATACGGTCTAATACACCAGGTGTAGGTAACTCACCTGTCTGCTGTAAACGTATTGTACTACATTGGACCTATTCCACATACGGTCTAATACACCAGGTGTAGGTAACTCACCTGTCTGCTGTAAACGTATTGTACTACATTGGACCTATTCCACATACGGTCTAATACACCAGGTGTAGGTAACTCACCTGTCTGCTGTAAACGTATTGTACTACATTGGACCTATTCCACATACTGCCTAATACACCAGGTGTAGGTAACTCACCTGTCTGCTGTAAACGTATTGTACTACATTGGACCTATTCCACATACGGTCTAATACACCAGGTGTAGGTAACTCACCTGTCTGCTGTAAACGTATTGTACTACCTTGGACCTATTCCACATACTGTCTAATACACCAGGTGTAGGTAACTCACCTGTCTGCTGTAAACGTATTGTACTACATTGGACCTATTCCACATACTGCCTAATACACCAGGTGTAGGTAACTCACCTGTCTGCTGTAAACGTATTGTACTACATTGGACCTATTCCACATACTGCCTAATACACCAGGTGTAGGTAACTCACCTGTCTGCTGTAAACGTATTGTACTACCTTGGACCTATTCCACATACGGTCTAATACACCAGGTGTAGGTAACTCACCTGTCTGCTGTAAACGTATTGTACTACATTGGACCTATTCCACATACGGTCTAATACACCAGGTGTAGGTAACTCACCTGTCTGCTGTAAACGTATTGTACTACCTTGGACCTATTCCACATACGGTCTAATACACCAGGTGTAGGTAACTCACCTGTCTGCTGTAAACGTATTGTACTACCTTGGACCTATTCCACATACGGTCTAATACACCAGGTGTAGGTAACTCACCTGTCTGCTGTAAACGTATTGTACTACATTGGACCTATTCCACATACGGTCTAATACACCAGGTGTAGGTAACTCACCTGTCTGCTGTAAACGTATTGTACTACCTTGGACCTATTCCACATACGGTCTAATACACCAGGTGTAGGTAACTCACCTGTCTGCTGTAAACGTATTGTACTACCTTGGACCTATTCCACATACGGTCTAATACACCAGGTGTAGGTAACTCACCTGTCCGCTCTGAGCTGACACACAATCCCCAGCACATCCACCACTCCCTCCAGCTCCAACTGACGACAGCCTATCATCGTGGCGATGAAGCAGCCCGTTCGGCCAATCCCCGCGCTGCAGTGTACGATGACGGGTCCCTGGGACGGGGAGCCCGTCCTGTCCTCCTCCACGTCTCTCATCAGCTGGAGCAGGGGCTGGGCGCTGTCTGGGGTCTTATGGTCCGGCCATGATGTGTACCAGTAGTGCTTCACCACACGACTCTGAGCCCCTTGCTGTGAAAGAGACAAAGACACACAGAGTTTGAGTAAGACCAAGATTGTGGTTTCAGTCTAGTTTACAGTAACTGTCCAGTGTTTATTTCAATGAAATATGACCTAGAATCAATGACAATGTGAGTGAAATAGTTTTCCTTCTAAACATTTTTAAATAAATTATGTTATGAAGCAGCTTTTCTGTTTTGGAATGGTGTGGGCGTACCCCAACAACAGAATAGTGGGGTGTATACCGGTCATAAAAAATATTAACGCAAGTAGATCGCTGATTGGTCAGTTCATCCTCCTCTATGAGAAAATAGCAAGCATTTTGGAAACGGTCTGTTTGAGATAAACATTTGAGGTGGGTTTTTGAAGTGTTTTATTTTCTCCAATTTATGCTTTGGTCACAAATACGAGTAGGGCCTATAGGATGAGTCAACAAAACATGAACTTTTAAAAGTGTAGATTTTCAATGGACAGTTAATTAAGTGTATAGTAAATGGATAGAAACCCACAGCGATCCAGTATGGTCAATGGGTTTCATCACTAAGTGATAAAGTACCTTCAGGGTGAGGGTACGGCAGGTGTAGTTGTCACACTCTGTCACGTTGTTAATGAGCACCTCCACCTTGCCGTAAATACCACGCCTCTCTGGCCAGTACAGAACACATTTCTGGAACAGACAACATCATTAATCACTACACATGTTATCGTATCGCCAATCATTATTGATCCAGTGTATTAAACCCTGTCAATAACACATTATGTCATGTATAACAGGATTATGTCATGTATCCTGTCAAATTTACATGTGTAGAATCACATACATATTTGTTTATACCTATGGGTTTGTGTGTGTGTTAGGGTTGAATATTTTCCCAGGTATTTAAAAAAAAAAATCCATCCCGAGAATAAATCCCTTTTCTCCCAGAGTAAACCGGTATTTCCCGCCAAAACCATAAATGTCATTCTAAAGCATATAAACCATATAAATATGCTTTATATTTAATTAGGTTAGAGCTTTGATCAGCACGACAAATCAAGCCTGATGCTACCTGAGACTGATGAGCCATACAATAAAGACATTTTATGAAGATTAGCTGACTGCTTGCTGTCTGGAAACAGCTCTGTCTCTGCTGTCTGGAAACAGCTCTGTCTCTGCTGTCTGGAAACAGCTCTGTCTCTGCTGTCTGGAAACAGCTCTGTCTCTGCTGTCTGGAAACAGCTCTGTCTCTGCTGTCTGGAAATAGCTCTGTCTCTGCTGTCTGGAAACAGCTCTGTCTCTGCTGTCTGGAAACAGCTCTGTCTCAGCTGTCTGGAAACAGCTCTGTCTCTGCTGTCTGGAAACAGCTCTGTCTCTGCTGTCTGGAAACAGCTCTGTCTCAGCTGTCTGGAAACAGCTCTGTCTCTGCTGTCTGGAAACAGCTCTGTCTCAGCTGTCTGGAAACAGCTCTGTCTCAGCTGTCTGGAAACAGCTCTGTCTCTGCTGTCTGGAAACAGCTCTGTCTCTGCTGTCTGGAAACAGCTCTGTCTCTGCTGTCTGGAAACAGCTCTGTCTCTGCTGTCTGGAAACAGCTCTGTCTCTGCTGTCTGGAAACAGCTCTGTCTCTGCTGTCTGGAAATAGCTCTGTCTCTGCTGTCTGGAAACAGCTCTGTCTCTGCTGTCTGGAAACAGCTCTGTCTCAGCTGTCTGGAAACAGCTCTGTCTCTGCTGTCTGGAAACAGCTCTGTCTCTGCTGTCTGGAAACAGCTCTGTCTCAGCTGTCTGGAAACAGCTCTGTCTCAGCTGTCTGGAACAGTTTACTCTGCTGGTATCAGTCAGTGAGGTTTAAATTTGGTCGTTCTAAGAAATACTGCACTGAATGTATCACCTGAAAGAGGTATGCTAGGACATCTATATATAGGGCTATATATCAACCTACAACAGCATTACCTATTTGGAATCATCTTATACAGGGGGGGATGTGTACATTAGACGCACATTCAGTCCTTATATTAGTGTAGCATAGACTACGCTGCAGCATATGCAGTCCTACTGCGCTCCATGCTGAGAGGTGCTGTCTGTCCGCACCATGAGCGTTGATGACTGATCATGCAGAGAGCAGAGAGAAGGACGTAGAGAAACCAGATTTCAACATCACATATAATTTAACAGTTCCATTTCACGTCACGTCATAATAAATGATTTATTATTATTTATAGTTTTTTCACTGTTATTTATTCCGGGAAAAGGGGAGTGGGTTTGGGCGGTAAATCTCTGTAACCAGGTTCCCGCTATTCAACCCTAGTGTGTGTGTGTGTGTGTGTGTGTGTGTGTGTGTGTGTGTGTGTGTGTGTGTGTGTGTGTGTGTGTGTGTGTGTGTGTGTGTGTGTGTGTGTGTGCGTGCGTGTGTGAGTGCCACCGTACCTCGTTCTTCTCCCTGAGCTTGGTGATCATGATGATGACAGGACAGTCTTCCTGCCAGGCCATCTGCCAGAAATCATTCACTGTGTTGATCATGGGACCCTGGGTGGCGATGTAGGCCTTTTCGTCACCTAGGTAACCCTGCAGAAACAGAGAGAGAGAGGGAGGGAGGGAGGGAGGGAGGGAGGGAGGGAGGGAGGGAGGGAGGGAGGGAGGGAGGGAGGGAGGGCTATTAGCAAACTGGTAAACAGGTATCCTTGAATGGACCAAAACAGTTTTTGTAAACCGTCACTAGACGTGATGAATGGACAGGTTGTTAAGCCATGATGAATGGACAGGTTGTTAAGACGTGATGAATGGACAGGTTGTTAAGACGTGATGAATGGACAGGTTGTTAAGACATGATGAATAGACAGGTTGTTAAGACGTGATGAATGGACAGGTTGTTAAGACATGATGAATGGACAGGTTGTTAAGACATGATGAATGGACAGGTTGTTAAGACGTGATGAATGGACAGGTTGTTAAGACATGATGAATGGACAGGTTGTTAAGACATGATGAATGGACAGGTTGTTAAGACGTGATGAATGGACAGGTTGTTAAGACGTGATGAATGGACAGGTTGTTAAGACGTGATGAATGGACAGGTTGTTAAGACGTGATGAATGGACAGGTTGTTAAGACGTGATGAATGGACAGGTTGTTAAGACGTGATGAATGGACAGGTTGTTAAGACGTGATGAATGGACAGGTTGTTAAGACATGATGAATGGACAGATTGTTAAGACGTGATGAATGGACAGGTTGTTAAGACGAGATGAATGGAGAGGTTGTTAAGACGTGATGAATGGACAGGTTGTTAAGACATGATGAATGGACAGATTGTTAAGACGTGATGAATTGACAGGTTGTTAAGACGAGATGAATGGAGAGGTTGTTAAGACGAGATGAATGGACAGGTTGTTAAGACGAGATGAATGGAGAGGTTGTTAAGACGTGATGAATGGACAGGTTGTTAAGACATGATGAATGGACAGGTTGTTAAGACGTGATGAATGGACAGGTTGTTAAGACACCAGAATTACATAACCCATTCATTAGGTGTTCATATTTCTGTCTTAATGTGTGCTGCTAATTTTTATTTATTTATTTTTTAATGTTTTTTTTAATGTAACTTTATTTAACTAGGCAAGTAAGTTAGGAACAAATTTACAATGGCGGCCTACCCCGGCCAAACCCGGACGACGCTGGGCCAATTGTGCACCGCCCTAATGGACTCCAAATCAGCAGGTCTGATTATCCTCTATGGTGTTAGCTACTGTCCAGAGAGAGATAAACCACAGCAGGTCTGATTATCCTCTATGGTGTTAACTACTGTCCAGGGAGATAAACCACAGCAGGTCTGATTATCCTCTATGGTGTTAGCTACTGTCCAGGGAGAGATAAACCACAGCAGGTCTGATTATCCTCTATGGTGTTAGCTACTGTCCAGGGAGAGATAAACCACAGCAGGTCTGATTATCCTCTGTGGTGTTAACTACTGTCCAGGGAGAGATAAACCACAGCAGGTCTGATTATCCTCTATGGTGTTAGCTACTGTCCAGAGAGATAAACCACAGCAGGTCTGATTATCCTCTATGGTGTTAACTACTGTCCAGGGAGATAAACCACAGCAGGTCTGATTATCCTCTATGGTGTTAGCTACTGTCCAGGGAGAGATAAACCACAGCAGGTCTGATTATCCTCTATGGTGTTAGCTACTGTCCAGGGAGATAAACCACAGCAGGTCTGATTATCCTCTATGGTGTTAGCTACTGTCCAGGGAGATAAACCACAGCAGGTCTGATTATCCTCTATGGTGTTAACTACTGTCCAGGGAGATAAACCACAGCAGGTCTGATTATCCTCTATGGTGTTAACTACTGTCCAGTGAGATAAACCACAGCAGGTCTGATTATCCTCTATGGTGTTAGCTACTGTCCAGGGAGATAAACCACAGCAGGTCTGATTATCCTCTATGGTGTTAGCTACTGTCCAGGGAGATAAACCACAGCAGGTCTGATTATCCTCTATGGTGTTAACTACTGTCCAGGGAGATAAACCACAGCAGGTCTGATTATCCTCTATGGTGTTAGCTAATGTCCAGGGAGATAAACCACAGCAGGTCTGATTATCCTCTATGGTGTTAACTACTGTCCAGGGAGATAAACCACAGCAGGTCTGATTATCCTCTATGGTGTTAGCTAATGTCCAGGGAGATAAACCACAGCAGGTCTGATTATCCTCTATGGTGTTAACTACTGTCCAGGGAGATAAACCACAGCAGGTCTGATTATCCTCTATGGTGTTAGCTAATGTCCAGGGAGATAAACCCCAGCAGGTCTGATTATCCTCTATGGTGTTAACTACTGTCCAGGGAGATAAACCACAGCAGGTCTGATTATCCTCTATGGTGTTAACTACTGTCCAGGGAGAGATAAACCACAGCAGGTCTGATTATCCTCTATGGTGTTAACTACTGTCCAGGGAGATAAACCACAGCAGGTCTGATTATCCTCTATGGTGTTAACTACTGTCCAGGGAGAGATAAACCACAGCAGGTCTGATTATCCTCTATGGTGTTAACTACTGTCCAGGGAGATAAACCACAGCAGGTCTGATTATCCTCTATGGTGTTAACTACTGTCCAGGGAGATAAACCACAGCAGGTCTGATTATCCTCTATGGTGTTAGCTAATGTCCAGGGAGATAAACCACAGCAGGTCTGATTATCCTCTATGGTGTTAACTACTGTCCAGGGAGATAAACCACAGCAGGTCTGATTATCCTCTATGGTGTTAACTACTGTCCAGGGAGATAAACCACAGCAGGTCTGATTATCCTCTATGGTGTTAACTACTGTCCAGGGAGATAAACCACAGCAGGTCTGATTATCCTCTATGGTGTTAACTACTGTCCAGGGAGAGATAAACCACAGCAGGTCTGATTATCCTCTATGGTGTTAACTACTGTCCAGGGAGATAAACCACAGCAGGTCTGATTATCCTCTATGGTGTTAACTACTGTCCAGGGAGAGATAAACCACAGCAGGTCTGATTATCCTCTATGGTGTTAACTACTGTCCAGGGAGAGATAAACCACAGCAGGTCTGATTATCCTCTATGGTGTTAGCTACTGTCCAGGGAGATAAACCACAGCAGGTCTGATTATCCTCTATGGTGTTAGCTACTGTCCAGGGAGATAAACCACAGCAGGTCTGATTATCCTCTATGGTGTTAACTACTGTCCAGGGAGATAAACCACAGCAGGTCTGATTATCCTCTATGGTGTTAACTACTGTCCAGGGAGATAAACCACAGCAGGTCTGATTATCCTCTATGGTGTTAGCTACTGTCCAGGGAGATAAACCACAGCAGGTCTGATTATCCTCTATGGTGTTAACTACTGTCCAGGGAGATAAACCACAGCAGGTCTGATTATCCTCTATGGTGTGAAAGAGAAAACGAGTGTTATGTCCCATATGGCACCCTATTCCCTATATAGTGCACTACTTTTGACCAGAATGTGGTGTACTAAATAGGGAATAAGGTGCCATTTTGGAGTTGCCCTAGTAGTTGAGCTTCCTGCAGTGACTACAGGGGAAGTGACCCTATTGTATCTGCAGCCCAACGGGTCATTAGAGAGTGAGTTCACTAGTTCCTCCGGGCCTGGCCTCTTTCTCCTTCTGTTCTCTCCATAGACTTACATCAGAAACAATGTCCTCGCTCCCCTGGTTCACTGCTACGCTTTTCGTTCCCAAGATGTATAAACCCGATAAGGAGAATCTGAAGTTGTTTGTTTGTTTAAAAAGGAAACAATAACTTTAAACAAACCCAGTCTTATATCACACCACTCAGTTCAACAACACCGATATGTTATATAATATAACATGAAATATGACTGCATAAACTAAACTAAAAATGACCAGTTAGAATCCAGGGTGAAAGAATGAAAAATCTGACTACGTTTCATGAGTTCAGTTCTAATCTCTAATCTGTTTTAATCTGACTATGCATACCTGTACAGCCAACTTTAATCTGTATTTTAATCTGACTATACATACCTGTACAGCCAACTTTAATCTGTGTTTTAATCTGGTTATGCAAACCTGTACAGCCAACTTTAATCTGTGTTTTAATCTGACTATGCATACCTGTACAGCCAATTTTAATCTGTGTTTTAATCTGACTATGCATACCTGTACAGCCAAATTTAATGTGTGTTTTAATCTGACTATACATACCTGTACAGCCAACTTTAATCCGTGTTTTAATCTGACTATGCATACCTGTACAGCCAACTTCAATCTGTATTTTAATCTGACTATGCATACCTGTACAGCCAAATTTAATGTGTGTTTTAATCTGACTATACATACCTGTACAGCCAACTTTAATCTGTGTTTTAATCTGACTATACATACCTGTACAGCCAACTTTAATCTGTGTTTTAATCTGACTATACATACCTGTACAGCCAACTTTAATCTGTGTTTTAATCTGACTATACATACCTGTACAGCCAACTTTAATCTGTGTTTTAATCTGACTATACATACCTGTACAGCCAACTTTAATCTGTGTTTTAATCTGACTATTCATACCTGTACAGCCAACTTTAATCTGTGTTTTAATCTGACTATGCATACCTGTACAGCCAACTTTCAGGAAAAGCTTTTTACCTGTTCATTATGAGAGCGCTATCATGTGTCATTTTGTCTCTAAGAGTTCACTGTAGTTTCACAACCACAGCATCCACTCGGTTTGGTTTCAGAACTCAATGTGTTAACAAACAATGGTGTGTGTGTGTGTGTGTGTGTGTGTGTGTGTGCGTGCGTGCGTGCGTGCGTGCGTGCGTGCGTGCGTGCGTGCGTGCGTGCGTGCGTGTGTGCGTGTGTGTGTGTGCGTGTATAACTTACCCTAATGTAGTTGGCGTTGATGTAGCTGCTGAGAGGGTCGAAGGAGCTCTTGGTCCTCAGGATCACTCTGGAATGTGGATCTACAGGAAACAATAGATCTGTTAGTAACTGGAGGGTTCTAGCTATTGGAATCAGATAGATCTGTTAGTGACTGGAGGGTTCTAGCTCATAGAATCAGATAGATCTGTTAGTAACTGGAGGGTTCTAGCTAATAGAATCAGATAGATCTGTTAGTAACTGGAGGGTTCTAGCTATTAGAATCAGATAGATATGTTAGAGACTAGAGGGTTCTAGCTATTAGAATCAGATAGATCTGTTAGTAACTGGAGGGTTCTAGCTAATAGAATCAGATAGATCTGTTAGTAACTGGAGGGTTCTAGCTAATAGAATCAGATAGATCTGTTAGTAACTGGAGGGTTCTAGCTATTAGAATCAGATAGATATGTTAGTGACTAGAGGGTTCTAGCTCATAGAATCAGATAGATATGTTAGTGACTAGAGGGTTCTAGCTCATAGAATCAGATAGATATGTTAGTGACTAGAGGGTTCTAGCTATTAGAATCAGATAGATATGTTAGTGACTAGAGGGTTCTAGCTCATAGAATCAGATAGATCTGTTAGTAACTGGAGGGTTCTAGCTAATAGAATCAGATAGATCTGTTAGTAACTGGAGGGTTCTAGCTAATAGAATCAGATAGATCTGTTAGTAACTGGAGGGTTCTAGCTAATAGAATCAGATAGATCTGTTAGTAACTGGAGGGTTCTAGCTAATAGAATCAGATAGATATGTTAGTGACTGGAGGGTTCTAGCTCATAGAATCAGATAGATCTGTTAGTAACTGGAGGGTTCTAGCTAATAGAATCAGATAGATCTGTTAGTAAGTGGAGGGTTCTAGCTATTAGAATCAGATAGATCTGTTAGTAACTGGAGGGTTCTAGCTATTAGAATCAGATAGATCTGTTAGTGACTAGAGGGTTCTAGCTATTAGAATCAGATAGATCTGTTAGTGACTAGAGGGTTCTAGCTATTAGAATCAGATAGATCTGTTAGTGACTAGAGGGTTCTAGCTATTAGAATCAGATAGATCTGTTAGTGACTAGAGGGTTCTAGCTATTAGAATCAGATAGATATGTTAGTGACTAGAGGGTTCTAGCTAATAGAATCAGATAGATCTGTTAGTAAGTGGAGGGTTCTAGCTATTAGAATCAGATAGATCTGTTAGTAACTGGAGGGTTCTAGCTATTAGAATCAGATAGATCTGTTAGTGACTAGAGGGTTCTAGCTATTAGAATCAGATAGATCTGTTAGTGACTAGAGGGTTCTAGCTATTAGAATCAGATAGATCTGTTAGTGACTAGAGGGTTCTAGCTATTAGAATCAGATAGATCTGTTAGTGACTAGAGGGTTCTAGCTATTAGAATCAGATAGATATGTTAGTGACTAGAGGGTTCTAGCTAATAGAATCAGATAGATATGTTAGTAACTAGAGGGTTCTAGCTAATAGAATCAGATAGATATGTTAGTGACTAGAGGGTTCTAGCTATTAGAATCAGATAGATATGTTAGTGACTAGAGGGTTCTAGCTAATAGAATCAGATAGATATGTTAGTGACTAGAGGGTTCTAGCTAATAGAATCAGATAGATATGTTAGTGACTAGAGGGTTCTAGCTAATAGAATCAGATAGATATGTTAGTAACTGGAGGGTTCTAGCTAATAGAATCAGATAGATCTGTTAGTAACTGGAGGGTTCTAGCTAATAGAATCAGATAGATCTGTTAGTAACTGGAGGGTTCTAGCTAATAGAATCAGATAGATCTGTTAGTAACTGGAGGGTTCTAGCTAATAGAATCAGATAGATATGTTAGTGACTGGAGGGTTCTAGCTCATAGAATCAGATAGATCTGTTAGTAACTGGAGGGTTCTAGCTAATAGAATCAGATAGATCTGTTAGTAAGTGGAGGGTTCTAGCTATTAGAATCAGATAGATATGTTAGTAACTGGAGGGTTCTAGCTATTAGAATCAGATAGATCTGTTAGTGACTAGAGGGTTCTAGCTATTAGAATCAGATAGATCTGTTAGTGACTAGAGGGTTCTAGCTATTAGAATCAGATAGATCTGTTAGTGACTAGAGGGTTCTAGCTATTAGAATCAGATAGATCTGTTAGTGACTAGAGGGTTCTAGCTATTAGAATCAGATAGATATGTTAGTGACTAGAGGGTTCTAGCTAATAGAATCAGATAGATATGTTAGTAACTAGAGGGTTCTAGCTAATAGAATCAGATAGATATGTTAGTAACTAGAGGGTTCTAGCTATTAGAATCAGATAGATATGTTAGTGACTAGAGGGTTCTAGCTATTATAATCAGATAGATATGTTAGTGACTAGTGGGTTCTAGCTATTAGAATCAGATAGATATGTTAGTGACTAGAGGGTTCTAGCTATTAGAATCAGATAGATATGTTAGTGACTGGAGGGTTCTAGCTAATAGAATCAGATAGATATGTTAGTGACTAGAGGGTTCTAGCTATTAGAATCAGATAGATATGTTAGTGACTGGAGGGTTCTAGCTAATAGAATCAGATAGATATGTTAGTGACTAGAGGGTTCTAGCTATTAGAATCAGATAGATATGTTAGTGACTGGAGGGTTCTAGCTAATATAATCAGATAGATATGTTAGTGACTAGAGGGTTCTAGCTATTAGAATCAGATAGATATGTTAGTGACTAGAGGGTTCTAGCTATTAGAATCAGATAGATATGTTAGTGACTAGAGGGTTCTAGCTATTAGAATCAGATAGATATGTTAGTGACTGGAGGGTTCTAGCTAATAGAATCAGATAGATCTGTTAGTGACTAGAGGGTTCTAGCTATTAGAATCAGATAGATATGTTAGTGACTGGAGGGTTCTAGCTAATAGAATCAGATAGATATGTTAGTGACTGGAGGGTTCTAGCTAATAGAATCAGATAGATATGTTAGTGACTAGAGGGTTCTAGCTATTAGAATCAGATAGATATGTTAGTGACTGGAGGGTTCTAGCTAATATAATCAGATAGATATGTTAGTGACTAGAGGGTTCTAGCTATTAGAATCAGATAGATATGTTAGTGACTAGAGGGTTCTAGCTATTAGAATCAGATAGATATGTTAGTGACTAGAGGGTTCTAGCTATTAGAATCAGATAGATATGTTAGTGACTGGAGGGTTCTAGCTAATAGAATCAGATAGATATGTTAGTGACTAGAGGGTTCTAGCTATTAGAATCAGATAGATATGTTAGTGACTGGAGGGTTCTAGCTAATAGAATCAGATAGATATGTTAGTGACTGGAGGGTTCTAGCTAATAGAATCAGATAGATATGTTAGTGACTAGAGGGTTCCATTAGACCCAGCTCACAAGGCTTTGACGGACAGCAGTGTCAGACCATGCATGAGGACAGGTCAGGAAATAACAACACATCCTGTTTCCTCTCTACTTCTTAGTTCAAGATCACTTGTTCTGTCTGGACTGATCTGTCTGGACTGTTCTGTCTGGACTGTTCTGTCTGGACTGTTCTGTCTGGAGTGTTCTGTCTGGACTGTTCTGTCTGAACTGTTCTGTCTGGAGTGTTCTGTCTGGACTGTTCTGTCTGGACTGTTCTGTCTGGAGTGTTCTGTCTGAACTGTTCTGTCTGGACTGTTCTGTCTGGAGTGTTCTGTCTGGACTGTTCTGTCGGGACTGTTCTGTCGGGACTGTTCTGTCGGGACTGTTCTGTCTGGACTGTTCTGTCTGGACTGTTCTGTCTGGAGTGTTCTGTCTGGACTGTTCTGTCTGGACTGTTCTGTCTGAACTGTTCTGTCTGGAGTGTTCTGTCTGGACTGTTCTGTCTGGACTGTTCTGTCTGGAGTGTTCTGTCTGGAGTGTTCTGTCTGGACTGTTCTGTCTGGACTGTTCTGTCTGGACTGTTCTGTCTGGAGTGTTCTGTCTGGAGTGTTCTGTCTGGACTGATCTGTCTGGACTGTTCTGTCTGGAGTGTTCTGTCTGGAGTGTTCTGTCTGGAGTGTTCTGTCTGGAGTGTTCTGTCTGGACTGTTCTGTCTGGACTGTTCTGTCTGGACTGATCTGTCTGGAATGTTCTGTCTGGAGTGTTCTGTCTGGAGTGTTCTGTCTGGAGTGTTCTGTCTGGACTGATCTGTCTGGAGTGTTCTGTCTGGACTGTTCTGTCTGGACTGATCTGTCTGAACTGTTCTGTCTGGAGTGTTCTGTCTGGACTGTTCTGTCTGGACTGTTCTGTCTGGAGTGTTATGTCTGGAGTGTTCTGTCTGGACTGTTCTGTCTGGACTGTTCTGTCTGGACTGTTCTGTCTGGAGTGTTCTGTCTGGACTGGTCTGTCTGGACTGTTCTGTCTGGAGTGTTCTGTCTGGAGTGTTCTGTCTGGAGTGTTCTGTCTGGAGTGTTCTGTCTGGAGTGTTCTGTCTGGACTGTTCTGTCTGGACTGTTCTGTCTGGAGTGTTCTGTCTGGACTGATCTGTCTGGAGTGTTCTGTCTGGAGTGTTCTGTCTGGAGTGTTCTGTCTGGACTCCTCTGTCTGGACTGATCTGTCTGGAGTGTTCTGTCTGGAGTGTTCTGTCTGGACTGTTCTGTCTGGACTGTTCTGTCTGGACTGTTCTGTCTGGACTGATCTGTCTGGAGTGTTCTGTCTGGAGTGTTCTGTCTGGACTGTTCTGTCTGGACTGATCTGTCTGGAGTGTTCTGTCTGGAGTGTTCTGTCTGGACTGTTCTGTCTGGACTGTTCTGTCTGGACTGATCTGTCTGGAGTGTTCTGTCTGGAGTGTCCTGTCTGGAGTGTTCTGTCTGGACTGATCTGTCTGGAGTGTTCTGTCTGGAGTGTTCTGTCTGGACTGATCTGTCTGGAATGTTCTGTCTGGACTGTTCTGTCTGGACTGTTCATTAGCAATGCTGCGGTACATTGGACAGAAAGAACCATGCCTCTGGACTATTGATGAACCAAACCCCAACCCCAACCTCAACCCCAGACCTCAACCCTAGACCCCAACCCCAGACTCCAGACCCCAACCTCAACCCCAGACCTCAACCCTAGACCCCAACCTCAACCCAAGACCTCAACCCCAGACCCCAACCTCAACCCCAGACCTCAACCCCAGACCCCAACCTCAACCCTAGACCTCAACCCCAGACTCCAACCCTAGACCCCAACCCCAGACCCTAACCTCAACCCCAGACCTCAACCCTAGACCCCAACCCCAGACCCCAACCTCAACCCCAGACCTCAACCCCAGACCCCAACCCTAGACCCCAACCCCAGACCCTAACCTCAACCCCAGACCTCAACCCCAGACCCCAACCTCAACCCCAGACCTCAACACCAGACCCCAACCCCAGAACCCAGACCTCAACCCCAGACCCCAACCTCAACCCTAGACCCCAACCCCAGACCCTAACCTCAACCCTAGACCTCAACCCCAGAACCCAACCTCAACCCTAGACCCCAACCCCCAATCTCAACCCCAGACCTCAACCCTAGACCCCGACCCCAGACTCCAACCTCAGACCCCAACCCCTAACCTCAACCTCAGACCCCTCTGCCGGTTCAGACAGGAAGCCCGATAACGTTCCAAGGTGTGAACGGGAAGACAGTAACATTCCAACCCAACTGTCTTTTCATTACAGAATGATGTCATCTGTGATGAGAGCTGGCAGACAGGAGCACACACACACACACACACACACACACACACACACACACACACACACACACACACACACACACACACACACACACACACACACACACACACACACACACACACACACACACAAACACACACACACACACACACACACACCCTTCTGGCAGCCAGACAGAGAGAACAGGCCGTCCAAGCAGAGCAGATCTCTAATCCTATTACTCTTCACAGAGTATAAGTCACAAATTACACCCTATTCCCTAGTTAGTGCACTACTATAGCACCCTATTCCCCAGTTAGTGCACTACTATAGCACCCTATTCCCTAGTTAGTGCACTACTATAGCACCCTATTCCCTAGTTAATGCACTACTATAACACCCTATTCCCTAGTTAGTGCACTACTATAGCACCCTATTCCCTAGTTAGTGCACTACTATAGCACCCTATTCCCTAGTTAATGCACTACTATAACACCCTATTCCCTAGTTAGTGCACTACTATAGCACCCTATTCCCCAGTTACTGCACTACTATAGCACCCTATTCACCCTACCTACTGCACTACTATAGCACCCTATTCACCCTACCTACTGCACTACTATAGCACCCTATTCACCCTACCTACTGCACTACTATAGCACCCTATTCCCTAGTTAGTGCACTACTATAGCACCCTATTCCCCAGTTAGTGCACTACTATAGCACCCTATTCCCTAGTTAGTGCACTACTATAGCACCCTATTCCCTAGTTAGTGCAGTACTATAGCACCCTATTCCCTAGTTAGTGCGCTACTATAGCACCCTATTCCCTACTTAGTGCGCTACTATAGCCCCCTATTCCCTAGTTAGTGCACTACTATAGCACCCTATTCCCCAGTTAGTGCACTACTATAGCACCCTATTCCCTAGTTAGTGCGCTACTATAACACCCTATTCCCTAGTTAGTGCAGTACTATAGCACCCTATTCCCCAGTTAGTGCACTACTATAGCACCCTATATTCCCTAGTTAGTGCAGTACTATAGCACCCTATTCCCTAGTTAGTGCGCTACTATAGCAGCCTATTCCCTAGTTAGTGCAGTACTATAGCACCCTATTCCCTAGTTAGTGCAGTACTATAGCACCCTATTCCCTAGTTAGTGCAGTACTATAGCACCCTATTCCCTAGTTAGTGCACTACTATAGCACCCTATTCCCTAGTTAGTGCGCTACTATAGCACCCTATTCCCTACTTAGTGCGCTACTATAGCACCCTATTCCCTAGTTAGTGCAGTACTATAAC
>NW_024060370.1:0-25172 GCF_016432855.1 Salvelinus namaycush | reverse complement strand
TGGGGGAGGAGGAGGAGCTCCCCATCAAGGACGCCGTAGAGATGATTGCAGATGCCCTGGACTTCAAAGGTCAAATAGTTGTATCCTTCCACAGGCTGTGTACGCCTGATAGGAGTTGTCCCCTAGGCACAGATCTAGGATCAGCGTATCTTCCCCAATTCCTTACCTTAACCATTATTCAAATTTGACCTTAGATCAGTGTCTAGAACCAATCTAGTAGAATCCTTAGTACAACACAGCAACCACATGTAGAGGTTCATTACACCTGTTGGACTGACAGACGATACAGATGTAAGTACATTAAAAGCCCACTCGGACTGGCTACCCCCCCATATCCGTTGCACTGTAACTATGCCATCTCCCTGTGCTTTGCCTTTTGTGGCCCTTGACCTATGACATCAGTTCGACACCAGCAAGTCAGACGGTCAGATGAAGAAGACGGCCAGCAACGCCAAGCTGCGACGCTACCTCCCTGACTTCACCTTCACGCCGCTCTCTGAAGGTCCGAGATCCAAATATTGAGGGTTGTATTTTCTGTCCAGAAAACAACTCAATATTGTAGTTGGAATTAGTTGCCTTGTAAATAACACAGACGCATTACAGCATGATATTTGATACCTATCTGGTTATTGGTCGTTTTATGATTATGATGAAAGGAACGTTCACAGTGATTAAACCACTCTTCCAAAATGCACAGTATCCATAGATGACTGACTGTGTCTCTGCTCCCCTACAGGTATCAAGAAGACCTGTGATTGGTTCGTGAACAACTACGACATAGCCCGAACTTGAAGACAAATGAAGATCGAGACATGAATATTGTTTAATGAAAAAGACGAGGGCTACGTCCCAATACTACTACTGTGCCTTCCTGGTCTTGTGTCCTTGCCTTCATGTCAACTGATAAGTGAAAGTTCTGGATAGGTTTCACCATATGGCCGGTTAAGTTCTGTCAGATCAGTGGGCATGAAGTAAAGGCACACAGCACTCACAATTTCTGTACTCACAATACCCCACCTTGTTGTTCTCCCCAGAACTGTCTGGAAACCATTTTGGATCCTTTCTCCTCTATTTGCACCGTTGATGTCAGGGATTGACATTAAGGTTTGAAAGGCTCTTGCCCATTGGACAGCAGTATTTTTTGTTGGTTGCCTGATGATTACTGTCACTTGACAGAAAATGTTAAAGTAGTTGTTTACAAGCAAAATTGTCACTTAAATGGATACTTTGGGATTTTGGCAATGAGGCCCATTATCTACTTCCCCAGAGTCTGTTTAACTCCTGGATACCATTTTTATGTCTCTATGTCCAGTATGAAGGAACTTAGAGGTAGTTTTGTGAGCCAATGGTAACTAGCGTTAGCGCAATGATTGGAAGTTTATGGGTGTCTGCTAGCATGCTAGGAAGCAAAACAATCAGTTTGGATGCGTAACTTTTGCAGAGCAAGAGACCCTCTACAACCTGGTTGTAAGCATACCGGCTCTGGGAGACTTAGATTTAGACGCACAGCTCACAACCGAGAGCAATAGGGTATACTATTGTCTGGCGTTCTGTTCGCCCTGACCAAAAGTTATGCTTCCTGTGTAGCAGGACCAACATTTTTTAAGTGTAGCCCCTATGTTAGGCTACTGAAATTCTGTTTTAAAAAATCCCCTGCCTAATGGGGCAACCACAGAGCAGGTTCAACTTGCCCGACTGCTCAGCTCCAGGCAATAGGGCAACCCTTAAGGTCAATCCCTGATTACATGTCCTTCCCTGATGGTGGCTGAACTGGTCCAGCCACCTGATCACCTACAGTATGACTACCAGTTACTATGAGCAATACTGCAGGGTAATGTGTTCACACTCAAATACATCACATTATTTTAATTGTAATATCTAAAATATATAGTTGAAGTGTATGATCTATTTGTGATTGAATATTGACAAAAATATGAATGGGCTTTTCCTTGCTGTAAGAATGAGTTGTCAGTCGTTGAGAGTGATACTGTATGACATGTTTTCTCACTACAAAACAAGTAGAAGCCCACAGTAAAGTAGCCTGGATCTAAACATTGGAGCCAACTGTTTCTCATCATTCACTGGCCTCGGTCCAGACACTGCAGATCATAATACTGGTTTGTGTTAAAAGAAGATAGACACCCCATGTGATTTATCTGGGATGAACATAGAATGGGCCAACCTATGTAGAGCCATCAGACACTAATATAAAGTCAACTTCCTGAAGAATCTTGAGAATTAGGACATCACTGTCGCTCCACCTCACTGTAAAAAATAAAATCAATAAATAGTAGAAACAGGACAGGAAGAAGCAGGTTTTTAGGAGTCACACGACAGTTTCAAATGTCTACAAAGTTTGACGATAACAGTGAGAAGACCAAGATCATTTGGGATCTGCTAGTAATCGCTCCATTAATAAACGGGCAGATGTGCCATCAGTATATTTTACTCTACTTGGCACATCAAGTCATTTTCCTCAGGAGAGGAAGAAGCAGGTGTAACATTAATAAGCCTACACCTGTCATGTCATGCTGAATAATGAGGAATGACTTCTGCTTAACATGGTTTCTCTACTACACAACCACTTCACCATGGCATGAAGTAGTACAGGCCAACAGTAGACTGTCATTGAAGTACACACTACTCTTATCCAAGTAAGTACATACACAACAGTTGCTGCAAAGTAGATTTCCAATGAATCCACTGGAAAGTAGACCTCTGGCAGAACCACAGTAGACCTCTGGCAGAACCATAAAGAATATTAGTGTGTCTTCATTCAAAAACCTTAAGATGTTTGACATCATTGTCCAGTGTTCTGCTTCTAATTATGCAAACCAACCAGAAACATGACAAGGAGACCAGCCACGGCAACAGCAGGGTTTTTATTACAAATGAAAATGAACAAAAAAGACCATTCTAAAATGAGAAATAGAGGCCTGGGGAGATACGGCAATTCGTACAAATAAGCCACACTTGTCTTGTTGAATCCAGTGGTTTGTGGTGGGAGATGAGTCGGCAGGCAAGATCTACACGGAATGTTTTCATTGATACCTTCACATCTGCCTAATTCATTGATAAACCTATATCTTGTAAGAGTAAGTTATTTGACCTGAAAGGACTGCCACAGGTACAGTTGACTTCAAACCATTTCTAGAGACAGATATTGAAGCTAGTTTACACCGCATCTCAAATCACAGTTGCGTAACACTTTTCTTTTCTACCTTATTCCACTCTTCCAAGGACCCTGTTCTATTCTTCTCCTCCTTCCGCTGCTCAATTAATGAGGAGCATCTCATGCTCTTCCTCTCCTATTCACCTCCTCCTCCCTCCCTGGGTTGCGTTCATTAGGCACCAAAGGGCCTGAAAGAGGAACTTGGACTCATTTTCCATTTTAAAAACGCATGCCCTAATGAACACGAGTCCGGTTTACTCGGTGAGGTAGAAGTGCATCTTGTCGTTGACGTTCTTCCTCTCGGGGTTGAGGCGTTGTACTTATGTGAATATTAGATGTACTCTATAGTGTACTAGTTTATTCTCCCACTCGGATGGCTCTTCCAGAAGCTTTAAAATGAGGGCCAGGTTGTCAGAATGGGTAATGAGCTGTATAAGTACACATTAATTAGAACTAAGTGCCCCTCAAGATACACTTCATTTTAACTAGCTAAATCCTGTGTAACAACTAGTAATTACATTGTACGTAGGCAAACATTACATGTAGAACTAGTGTCTTATTCCTCATCTGAGATGACACTCGTACTACATCTGTTTCCGTGAGCTCAACCAAGTTAACCCAGATGGTACGCTTTTGGGGGCAAGTGCTAGCAACAATGTTGAGTGGAGATATACACTGCTCAAAAAAATAAAGGGAACACTAAAATAACACATCCTAGATCTGAATGAATGAACTATTCTTATTAAATACTTTTTTCTTTACATAGTTGAATGTGCTGACAACAAAATCACACAAAAATTATCAATGGAAATCAAATGTATCAACCCATGGAGGTCTGGATTTGGAGTCACACTCAAAATTAAAGTGGAAAACCACACTACAGGCTGATCCAACTTTGATGTAATGTCCTTAAAACAAGTCAAAATGAGGCTCAGTAGTGTGTGTGACCTCCACGTGCCAGTATGACCTCCCTACAACGCCTGGGCATGCTCCTGATGAGGTGGCGGATGGTATCCTGAGGGATCTCCTCCCAGACCTGGACTAAAGCATCCGCCAACTCCTGGACAGTCTGTGGTGCAACGTGGCGTTGGTGGATGGAGCGAGACATGATGTCCCAGACAGTCTGGGGAACGGGCGGGCCAGTCCATAGCATCAATGCCTTCCTCTTGCAGGAACTGCTGACACACTCCAGCCACATGAAGTCTAGCATTGTCTTGCATTAGGAGGAACCCAGGGCCAACCGCACAAGCATATGGTCTCACAAGGGGTCTGAGGATCTCATCTCGGTACCTAATGGCAGTCAGGCTACCTCTGGCGAGCCCATGGAGGGCTGTGCGGCCCCCCAAAGAAATGCCACCCCACACCATGACTGACCCACCGCCAAACCGGTCATGCTGGAGGATGTTGCAGGCAGCAGAACGTTCTCCACGGCGTCTCCAGACTGCCACGTCTGTCACATGTGCTTAGTGTGAACCTGTTTTCATCTGTGAAGAGCACAGGGCGCCAGTGGCGAATTTGCCAATCTTGGTGTTCTCTGGCAAATGCCAAACGTCCTGCACGGTGTTGGGCTGTAAGCACAACCCCCACCTGTGGACGTCGGGCTCTCATACCACCCTCATGGAGTCTGTTTCTGACCGTTTGAGCAGACACATGCACATTTGTGGCCTGCTGGAGGTCATTTTGCAGGGCTCTGGCAGTGCTCCTCCTTGCACAAAGGTGGAGGTAGCGGTCCTGCTGCTGGGTTGTTGCCCTCCTACGGCCTCCTCCACGTCTCCTGATGTACTGGCCTGTCTCCTGGTAGCGCCTCCATGCTCTGGACACTACGCTGACAGACACAGCAAACCTTCTTGCCACAGCTCGCATTGATGTGCCATCCTGGATGAGCTGCACTACCTGAGCCACTTGTGTGGGTTGTAGACTCCGTCTCATGCTACCACTAGAGTGAAAGCACCGGCAGCATTCAAAAGTGACCAAAACATCAGCCAGGAAGCATAGGAACTGAGAAGTGGTCTGTGGTCACCACCTGCAGAACCACTCCTTTATTGGGGGTGTCTTGCTAATTACCTATAATTTCCACCTGTTGTCTATTCCATTTGCACAACAGCATGTGAAATTTATTGTCAATCAGTGTTGCTTCCTAAGTGGACAGTTTGATTTCACAGAAGTGTGATTACATTGTGTTGTTTAAGTGTTCCCTTTATTTTTTTGAGCAGTGTATTTTAAATAGTGCAAAATCATGGTTAAGTAATTATGGCCTATTGAGCATAGCCTATATTCTCTCAGACACCCAGTGCTTCCACAAGGGATCGCAACCTTTGTCACAGTTGTTAATGAATCGGATCCAGTTGAGAAGAAGCGAAACAATAAGTTGGTGAATTTAGTGGAAACCTGCCCATTTGTAACACGCATGGTAACATGTCAGTGGCGCAGCAGTCTAAGGTACTGCATCTTAGAGCTAGAGGCGTTAATACAGACCTTTGTTCAATTCCAGGCTGTATAGTTTGTCCTACTTCTCCCCAAACCCGGATCCGGGAGCACCCCCATCAGTAAAAAAGCTGACTAGCATAGCCTAGCATAGCGTCACAAGTAAATACTAGCATCTAAATATCATTAAATCACAAGTCCAAGACACCAGATGAAAGATACACATCTTGTGAATCCAGCCATCATTTCTGATTTTTAAAATGTTTTACAGGGAAGACACAATATGTAAATCTATTAGCTAACCACGTTAGCAAAAGACACCACTTTTTTTACTCCACCAGTTTTTTACTCCATCAGTAGCTATCACAAATTCAACCAAATAAAGATATAAATAGCCACTAACCAAGAAACAACTTCATCAGATGACAGTCTGATAACATATTTATTGTATAGCATATGTTTTGTTAGAAAAATGTGCATATTTCAGGTATAAATCATAGTTTACCATTGCAGCCACCATCACAACTCTCACCAAAGCAACTAGAATAACTACAGAGACCATCGTGTATTACCTAATTACTCATCATAAAACATTTCTTAAAAATACACAGCGTACAGCAAATGAAAGACACAGATCTTGTGAATCCAGACAATATTTCAGATTTTCTAAGTGTTTTACAGCGAAAACACAATATAGCGTTATATTAGCTTACCACAATAGCAAACATCACAACAGCATTGATTCAAGCCAAAAATAGCGATAACGTATAAACCACCAAAATATATTAATTTTTTCACTAACCTTCTCAGAATTCTTCAGATGACAGTCCTATAACATCATATTACACAATGCATATAGAGTTTGTTCGAAAATGTGCATATTTAGCGGCACAAATCGTGGTTATACAATGTGATTAGTGGCCAAAACTTCAAGCAATCTGTCCGGCGCCATCTTGGAGAGGCACCTATTCTAATCGAAAACTATTCATAAACTTGACTAAAAAATACAAGTTGGACAGCAAATGAAAGACAAATGAGTTCTTAATGCAATCGCTGTGTTACATTTTTAAAATTAACGTTACTGCGCAATACAGCGTGCGCTAAAGCGAGACCGCACCATAATTCATGGCGGAATTATTATTTGACATTTGTCAACATAAGTACGAATTAACAGCATAAAGACTGCTTACTATTTGCTGAGCTTCCATCAGAATCTTGGGCAAGGTGTCCTTTCTCCAGAACAATCGTCTTTTGGTTGAAAGATGTCCTCTTCTCATGTGGAAATAGCAGCTAACGATAGCCACCCACTGGAGAGGTGTCCAACTCGTGAAAGCGCATCACAAAGAAATCCAGGAAAATCGCAATAAACTGATATAAACTGCTATAAGTCGGTTTAAATTAACTACCTTATGATGTCTTTAACAACTATAACGAATAAAAACATGACCGGAGATATAGAACTGCTAAAACGAAAGCTTTGCAGGAGGCCATCGTGATGTCCCTGATGCGCCAGGCGCCCCGTTGAAAAGAACGGTACTTCCGTTCCACGGTCTTATATAGGGCCCCAGATTGCGCAATCCACTCCATTCAAATTCTCCCCGCTTACTGACATCTAGAGGAAGACGTATGCAGTGCATGTAGCCCGATGGCTTACATGGGGACTTATAAACTGACCTCAGAACAGGGACCTCGATTTCTGAAATCTCACTCCCTGACAGGAAATGTGCTGCAGAATGAGTTCTGTTTCACTCAGAGAAATAATTCAAACAATTTTAGAAACTAGAGAGTGTTTTCTATCCAATAGTAATAATAATATGCATATTGTACGAGCAAGAATTGAGGACGAGGCAGTTTAATTTGGGAACTAATTTTTACAAAGTCGAAATGGCGCACGCCTAGTGTCAAGAGGTTTTAAGGCCCACCAGAGAACCTGTTTAACCTTTCTATTTATTTTGTTGCATAAAAGGAGACTAGTTTGCCTAGTCAATCATTTCCATGTGTTTGTACAGCAGCAATTAGTTGAAAAACAGTGTTCTAAAGTGTCCGTGTAGCAGTGTGATGTTGTTCCCCTAGATTACGCACCAAATTGCACACAAGGACCAATTCAAATAGGCCAGGTCAAGAGGGGATGTTAATAATCTGATAATAATAATAATAATTCTGTGTATTTTTTTATTTAATTACAGCTGCATAGCTAATGTTTTTATTTGGTGTACAAACACTTTTTCATACCAATATTGTACATACAAGTGATTGTAAAAGTTTTGTATATTTTGGTTTGGCCCATCGCGGGTTATCTGTATTCCCATACCACTTTATCGTTCTCTTTTGCCTGACCCTCGGCTAGCAAGGTATGTTGTCCTTGGCTCCGAAACTGTTTAATATAAAACCGTCATAAGGTTATACAATGTACTGTTTTGCAACCATACGTTTGTTATAGTGTGGACAGTGTAGGAATTTATGTTAACAAGTTTCACAGAGCTCACTGACTGGGGTATCTGTTGTAACTTGTGAGTACTTGTGACAGTGGTTGAGTGAGTGTCCATGTGCTCGCGCAGGTGCCGGAGAGCTGTGACTGCACCAAGGGTAACGTGTGTGTTGTCTCTTCGTGTGCAGGTATGTCTTTTATTTTGTCAGAATTATGTTCTGTATAGTTTTACTTGTATATGCTGTTGTGCAGCGAGTGTGTGCACGCAGCACCTGTTAATTCCTTTTGGCGCTCTTTTGCCTGACCCTCGGCTAGCAAGGTGCCGGAGAGCTGTGACTGCACCAAGGGTAACGTGTGTGTTGTCTCTTCGTGTGCAGGGCAAATAAAGAGTTCAACGAGCAGACCGTCAGTTGTGGCAGCGTCCTAATTGAAAACACACAACGCAGAACGAACCACGCTACAAACTGGTGCCGCGACCTGCCGACTGGTTAGCTCAAGCTGACCACCGGAGCTGTGCATGTGGAGGAGATGCGCGACCCGCGCATGCGCACTTGTTGATGGTTTGCTATAAGTGAATGTATACTGTAAATAGTGAAGGTGAATGTAGCATATTCACTAGATAATTGTATTGGCGTTTATTTGCATGTTTTGAGGGAATTTGTTTATTGCATTTTTTTTGTATTTGTATGCAGTAAATTACATTGTAGTTTAGTTCTCTATTGAGCCATGGAAGACTCTCAAGTCCATAAGATGAGTTATGCTGGGGATTTTGGTGTGGTTAGTGTGGGTAGAGGGAGGGGTGTCCATGCATTTACACCATTGGTACAGTCAGCTCCTGGGAGTAGAGTGGCTGCTAGTCCTGAGTTTACAAGCACTGGGAGGGGTAGGCTGTTTACTCCACCTGACCAGGGTCTCCCACCTCTGTCTCTTGATGTACCATTGTCCCCAGTCCTCAGTAATAATGGGACACCGAGTCAGCTTAGTGACCTTATTAAGCAGATTGGTTCAGAGATAGGAGAATCTATCAGAGCGAGTTTACTGCAGCCTGGGGCTTCAAGTCTTTCTCCTGCCCATTCCCCTGACCAATCCCAGCAGTTTCCCCTGCCTGAACAATGTGGGTCAACTTTTATTGATGCGTCCAAGCTGAATCTGGTTGTGAAGTCAGAGGTTAGTGCTCCACCTTTCTTCAGGGGTGATGGCTCAGATAAGTACTCTGTCCTGGAGTGGGAGGAGCTAATGGGAGTCTACCTAGAGAAGAGGGGTTACACTGGGTCTGAGAATGTTGGGGAGGTGATGTCTAGGCTCATGGGGAGGGCACGGGATGTGACCAAAGTCTGGATGCGTAACAACCCTGTTGTCACAGATGTTAAGGCAGTGTTCAGTGTTCTCAAGCAACACTTTGGGGATACTGTCTACTCAGGTATGCCATTAGCTGATTTCTATTCAATGAGACCATATGCTAATGAGGGTCCACTAGATTTCTGGATTAGGCTTAACAAAGCTGCAGAGGCAGCTGAACAGTACCTTGTAAGTGAGGGTAGAACCTTGCCCAATCAGTGCTCAGAGTTGGCAGTCATGTTTGTACGCAACTGTCCTGATAAAGAGTTGGCCCAAGTGTTCAAATGCAAACCCCTTCGTGACTGGACAGCCAGTGAGGTACAGGATCGTTTGGATGAACTGTTAAGGGAGCGTAAAGCATGTAGAACACAACTTTCACAGCAGGTGGCTGCTGTCTTCGACTCCCCCCAGGAGGAAGTGGATCCTGAGAGCAGACATAATGTGTCATCTTTTTCTCGATGTGGCCGTGAACCAGAACAGGCCCAATCTGTATCTGAGGGTGGGACATTAGAGAAAGTTTTGAGTATGCTAGAGAAGGCTCTTGTCAGCAATACTCAGTCTGTGAACAGAGGGCCCCGTAAACAGTTCCCCAAACGTGAGCGTGAGTGCGCTGTCTGTGGAAGCACTAATCACTGGACCAAAGCTCACTGTCAGATGCACCAGCTGTGTTTCAAGTGCTTCTCTCCTGGCCACATGAGCTTTGACTGTAGTGAGACTGGGAAGCGAAAGAGCCCTGTATGTGGACAGACTGGCAGGTCTCAGGAAAACTAGAAAGTCTCCATTCTGAGGAGGGCAATGTGAGGCAGTCTAATTTTTCCTCCACTGATGATGATATCCAATCTGTTTATTCTTATTTTTGTGAGTCAGTACCCAAGAACAACACAGTAATTTTTCAGAACACAATGAGAATTTCTCAGAATGACAGTTTGTTTTACACCACCATGCTAGTACAGGATAAAGTTGAGCTGAAGGGGATGTTAGATAGTGGGTCCATGGCTACTACTCTGCGCGCAGATATTGTACCTCGGTTGAGGGAGGCAGGAGTGGTAGAGGGGAACTTTCTAGCTCCTTCAGACATCATACTGGTGGGTTGTGGTGGGACGCAAACTAGCCCAGTGGGCATGTGTGACTTGAAACTACAGCTTTATGGCTTCAGTTATGTAGTCCCAGTGCTGATTGTAGATGGGCAGGTTGATGAACTCATTGTTGGCACTAACGTGTTGAAGTCTCTGATTAGACAGTTCAAATCAAATGACAGCTACTGGCGGGTGGTGGGTACGCCAGGTCCCTCTGGCCAGTGTGAGGACAGCCAGTTCCTGCGTCTCCTATCAAATCTGGAGAGATGGAGAGGAGACTCCATCCCAGATAAAGTGGGCACCATTAAGTTGAAGAGGGCAGTAACGCTCCAACCCATGAGTGAGCATCTGGTGTGGGGCCGCTTACCCCCAAAGACAAAACTCTCTGTGGGCAGTACTGTTGTTGTCGAGCCCAGCACGTCTCGTTGTGTGAATCGACACATACTAGTAGGGAGAGTAGTTACGCCTCTGTGGGGGGATGGATGGCTCCCTGTGAAGATTGTGAATCCAACAACTTCGCCAGTTACCCTGAGACGAAATGCTAAAGTGGCAGATGTGTACCCTTGTATTGCATTGGAGGATTTTGATGATGTCAAGCAGCAAGCTGCTTACCAGAACGTGGCAAAAGTACAATGTGACAGCTCACATGGCAGTCTTACAGCTAAGAGTTCAGTTGGTGGCAGTGTAGTTAATGACAACAGTACACTGAGCAATCTTGGACTTCAAGGCCTGTCTGTTGAGGAGTGTCCAGTTTCACAGTTCTGGAAAGACAAACTTGTCGGTTTAATTGAGAAGTATGACACGGTGTTCTCTAGACATAGCCTGGATTGTGGAGAGGCAAAAGAGTTCTGCCATCGCATACGGCTGACTGATGACCGCCCATTTCGATTACCTTATCGTAGGCTTTCTCCAGCTGATTACCAAAAACTCAGGGAAACACTGGATGATATGGAGGAAAAGGAAATCGTCAGAAAATCCAGCAGCGAGTATGCCTCACCATTGGTGCTGGTATGGAAAAAGAATGGGGACTTGCGTCTATGTACTGACTTTAGGTGGTTAAACGCCCGCACAGTGAAGGATGCTCATCCACTGCCTCATCAGGCTGATGTACTGGCGGCGCTGGGAGGTAATGCCTTCTTCAGCACAATGGACTTGACATCAGGGTACTACAATGTGCCACTGCATGAAGAGGATAAGAAATACACTGCCTTTTCCTCTCCTTTAGGTCTGCACGAGTACAATCGTTTGCCTCAGGGCCTTTGCAACAGCCCAGCTACTTTTATGAGAATGATGCTGACCATCTTTGGGGACCAAAACTTTCTAAGTCTCCTTTGCTATTTGGATGATCTGATGGTTTTTGCTAAGACGGAGGAAGAGAGTCTGCAGAGACTTGAGATGGTTTTCCAGCGGTTGCAGGAGCACAATCTTAAACTGTCTCCGTCTAAGTGCACGTTTTTGAGGAGGTCTGTTAAGTTTTTGGGCCACATCATTTCTCAGGAGGGCGTAGCCACTGATCCTGCTAAGGTTCAAACCATTTTGAATGTGACTGAGAGTGAGATGATGGAAGCTGATGGTGTCACTCCGTCTCCTAGCAAAATCCGTTCTTTCCTTGGTATGGTAGTATACTATCAACACTACATTGAGAATTGTTCCATGGTTGCTAGGCCATTGTTTCAGCTGACTACAGGTCAGAAGAAGCCTAGGAGAGGCAAGGGCAGAAAGAGGCCTGGTCCCTCTCGCAGGCTCACTGCTGCAGACTGGACTGCCGAATGTCAACTCGCTTTTGAAGCTTTGAAAGCAGCACTAGTTGACCAGGCACTGCTGGCTCATCCAGATTTTTCTCAGCCATTTTTGCTTTCTGTTGATGCATCTACTAGTGGTTTGGGAGCTGTACTATCCCAAGTGCAAGATGGGAAGGCCATAGCCAGGCCAATAGCTTTTGCTAGTAAATCTCTTAATCATGCACAATCCAAGTATCCTGCTCACCGGCTGGAATTTCTAGCCATGAAATGGGCCATTCATGATAAGTTCAGCCATTGGCTGCGAGGGCATAAGTTTACGGTGTGGACCGACAACAATCCACTCAAATATATTCTTACAAAGCCGAGACTTGATGCATGTGAGCAGAGATGGGTTGCAAAGCTGGCACCTTTTGATTTTGATATCCAGTACATACCAGGGCCCAAGAATGTCGTTGCTGATGCTTTGAGCAGAGAGCCATTTGTCCGCTCCAAAGTTCTGCACCGACTGACAAGAATTCCATATGATGTCCTGCTGGAGGAAGCCAGAGGTCTTCGACTGGATGATGTACAAGACATGTTCCGTCTCTCCTGTGAGCAGCCCGAGGCTGGCTGTGGAACGTCTATGGCTCCTGGGAGTGAGTTGAGTAGAGCTGGAGACGATGTCAGTGGGTTGGTTTCCTGTGAAGAGGTGTCTGCTGTCCTCCAGGCCCATCGCCGATGGGATGATGGTGCCACAGTGAGGGCCGTTTCACATGTGCAGCACCTTGAGAAGTTGATGTCCATGGGTCAGAGCCCTTTACCTGTCCTTACACACCAGGAGCTGTATGATAACCAGTCACTGGATCCTATCATCAGCAGAGTAATGTTCTTTGTAGATAGAGGCCGGCGCCCATCTAGGAGAGAGCGAGTCTTTGAAGCTAAAGAAACAGTTTATACTCTAAGACAGTGGGGGAAACTCACCACGCGGTTAGGGATTCTGTATCGTGTCTCAAAACACCCAGTGAGTAAGAAGAAAATATTCCAGTATGTTGTACCTGTGTCTTTGAGAGGCCTTGTGTTGAAGGGAGTTCATGATGATGCTGGTCATCAGGGTCAGCAGCGCACATTGTGGCTCACGAGACAGCGGTTTTACTGGGAATCTATGGAGAAGGATGTCAAGGAATACGTGGCCCACTGTAAGAGATGTGTGTTGAGTAAAGCACCTGAGCCTGAAGCAAGAGCTCCACTTGTCTCCATTGTGACAACGGCACCTTTAGAACTTGTGTGTATTGATTTCTGGACTGCCGAAGATTCAAACAACAAGTCTATTGATGTGTTAGTAGTGACTGATCACTTTACTAAGCTGGCCTGTGCGTATCCATGTCCAAACCAGTCTGCTAAGACTGTTGCTCGTGTTCTCTGGAACAATTTCTTCTGCATTTATGGGTTCGCTGGTTGCATCCATTCTGACAGGGGTGCTAACTTTGAGAGTTTACTTATTGCAGAATTACTTCAGTTATCTGGTGTTGAAAAGTCCCACACCACACCTTATCATCCCATGGGTAACGGTCAAGCAGAACGTCTGAATCGCACACTGGGTGGGATGATTAGAGCTCTGCCAGCTAGGTCTAAGGCTAAATGGCCTCAGATGTTGAACACATTGACATTCTCCTATAACTGCACTGTTCATGAGACTACTGGGTTTCCACCCTTCTTCTTGATGTTCGGACGCACCCCTAGGTTGCCGGTAGATGTTATGTTTGAAAGTGTGCTGTTGGATGGGGACACAGTAGATGTGGATAAGTATGTCCAGTCTCTGGGTGAGGATCTGAGAGAGGCCATGACATTGGCCCAGCAGCATGCCAGTAAGCAACAAAAGAGACAAGCCGAGGTCTACAACAGACGGTCTAAGGGTCACTCGGTGCAGAAGGGAGATAGAGTTCTACTTGCTAACAAGGGGGAGAGGGGCAAGAAGAAACTGGCTGATCGCTGGGAGAGTGTGGTGTACATAGTGGTTGCAAAGAACAGCTCACTGAACACATATCGTATCCAACACCCTACCACTGGACGCATCAAAACTGTGCATAGGAACCTGATTATGCCAGTCAACTTTCTGCCTTTACCTTCGTGGGAGGAACCTGAGGGTCACGGATCTCTATCGAGTGGTGACGTGATCTCTGAGATGTCTGCAAAGTCCAGCCAAATGGATGGGAGTGACGCCAGGACTGTCCACTGGGTAGCAGGCCTTCCTGAGTCTTCTGGGAGGATACTCCAAGAGGATGGTGAAGTCCCGGCTGATGGAAGTGAGGTGGAACAACCGTATGAAGTCCCCTTAAGTGAGGTGTGCTCAGCAGAAGTGGACCAGAGAGATATCCCCGAAGCCTACAAGAGTTCTGATTGCGAAACTCCATTCAGTGTGGATGATGTTACCTTGGTTGAAGATGCTTCGTCAGTGTGGTCTGTGACAATCTACCAGGATTCTGATCAGTCGTCTGACACTACTAGTGTTGAGTCGGTAACTGAAAGTGTGCTGGCTCCGGAGATGCGGATCTGTAGTACTCCCCATCCTGAGGTTAGACCTCTGAGCAGGGTTAGTGCTGTCTGTGACATTCCTGCTAGGTTTGTGGGTGAGGGTGTTCGGACTAGACTAGGTAGACTTATTAAGCCAGTGGATAGGCTAATCCAAACTATGTCTACACAGGAAATGAAACAGTTCTTGGTTTCTCAGTGACGGTAGGATATTGCCTACCTTTTCTTTTGTAGGAATGTAGGAATCTAAGCATGTCTTAGAATGATTTGTGGGTTTGTCTAATATATTTGACAATTCATGTAACTTTGTGTGTAGTCCATCGGCATAAAATGTATATGGCATTTTTCGTATACGGTTGAATAAGGGATTAGCTACCCCTTATTTTTCCTAATCCTTCGCGGGATAGCTTTTCAGCTGATCAACCATTTGTGGGTCTAGAATTAAGGGACTACACTGGGTTACTCTGTCGCCCTGTGGGTGTGAATTTTTTTTCTTTCTTTGCTTTGTTACCTTTGAGGTAATGTGTTTTGTTTTGGGCCTATAATCTAGTGTAAAACAGTGGGGGTGAATGTAGCAGTGTGATGTTGTTCCCCTAGATTACGCACCAAATTGCACACAAGGACCAATTCAAATAGGCCAGGTCAAGAGGGGATGTTAATAATCTGATAATAATAATAATAATTCAGTGTATTTTTTTATTTAATTACAGCTGCATAGCTAATGTTTTTATTTGGTGTACAAACACTTTTTCATACCAATATTGTACATACAAGTGATTGTAAAAGTTTTGTATATTTTGGTTTGGCCCATCGCGGGTTATCTGTATTCCCATACCACTTTATCGTTCTCTTTTGCCTGACCCTCGGCTAGCAAGGTATGTTGTCCTTGGCTCCGAAACTGTTTAATATAAAACCGTCATAAGGTTATACAATGTACTGTTTTGCAACCATACGTTTGTTATAGTGTGGACAGTGTAGGAATTTATGTTAACAAGTTTCACAGAGCTCACTGACTGGGGTATCTGTTGTAACTTGTGAGTACTTGTGACAGTGGTTGAGTGAGTGTCCATGTGCTCGCGCAGGTGCCGGAGAGCTGTGACTGCACCAAGGGTAACGTGTGTGTTGTCTCTTCGTGTGCAGGGCAAATAAAAAGAGTTCAACGAGCAGACCGTCAGTTGTGGCAGCGTCCTAATTGAAAACACACAACGCAGAACGAACCACGCTACATCCGCATACATGTACATACCTATGCTGAGTTAGCCTTGTAGAGTGTTAAACGCCACAACTCATATCAATCAGTCCTCCACACCCATATCATCACCCCCATTGTGCAAGATAGATGAAAGTAGTTCACAGAGAGGCTATGGTGAGGAAGTCGACTATGTAAGAGACGTTGGGATTTTATGAGCGTAGGTCATGGTTCACAAAGTTAGCACGACCCAGAGCCAAATGTAGATATGGAAAGTAATGACATATTTTCATAGCCTCTAACTGTATAGCTCTGGCATGACCTATAAAGATAGCATAGGCATAGCCTAGTGAGAAAAAGACAACACCTAAAAGACAATAAAAGAGCTCACAGCATTAGGCTTAGTAAAGTACCGTTCTTGTAAGACAATCTATTTTATTTAAAAAGACTTATACATTCCTTATTTACGTAGCATTTATGCATTTGACATGGATAACACAGAATCCTGTTGTAATTTCAGTGAAAAAGGTTAATAGCTTGTTATTTTAGGCCTAGGCATGCTTTTTTTTATTTATTGAAGTGTGACGACAATACAACTCCCACAATGCAGTGCGTTTTCAAAATGTCGCTCTTCTTCGTGACCTGACTTCTGTGCCACCAGACAACAAAGCATAGCTTAATTTAGCAAATCTGACAGTCTACATAAATCATTTTATTTAATGAAGCATGAGACTGCTGATTACAGTTGCCAGACGTATTCATAAACGGCCTCTGTACACTCCCACATCATGTCTAAGTTCGGCAGCGAGTTGCTCCGGAGCTGCTACGAACAGCGGCCTGCAGTTCAGAGATGACCAACTAGTCTGCGGTTCGACCGGGGAGTTGGTCCAGAGCCTTCGCGGTCAGGTGGAGGTGAGGACGGAGTTCATAAGTGAGGAAGAGGAGGGTGCTCTCATGAAAGAACTCGAGCCTGGGCTGAGGAAGAAACGATACGAGTTCGACCACTGGGACGATGTAAGTTGTAAATAGACCTTGCTTGTTGACTACAAAGAAGTGCCCAACTCACACTCACGTTAACGTTAGTTAGATAAAGCTGCTGCACGTCCTCTGCTCCAGCCGACACTCAGAGGGGCTGCTACAGTATGTACGGAGGAGCTCTTTTGATTAATTCCCCTATTGGCATCATGCAAATGCTTTGTAGTCTTATATTTCACCGATAAACATGCAGAGAAAAAAACAGCGGCAGCAATAACATAAATATCCATACTATACTAGATGCTGTAAAGTCTCATATTTGAATTGTTAGGCTATTAATTATCGTCATCATACATTACAAGTTGAATATATCTTAATTTAGATTGAACAGTCAGTTCCCGGTTTCCCAATAACAATGCAATTTAGGCTTATGAGTGTTTTAACGATGCATCGGCCGAAGATGTAACATACGTTTCCCAAAACACCATGCAGAAAGAACGTTTGCCAAGTGCATCGTTGGATCGTTTGTTGATACTGATATGTTTGAGATAAAAAAAAGCTAGCGGTGATCTCGAATCAGCTTGCTCCATTCAAATGTCACCTTTACTTTAGAATTATTCCACAATACTGATTAGCTTCAGATAAATATTGTAATGACCTTAGGTTTATAAGCTCGGAAATTTACCCTGCCGCACGAGCATGCTTTTGCGGCACAGTCGATAGCGCGCTGGACTTCGGGCTAGAAGGTCGAGGGTTCGAGACCTGCTCCCTGCCTGTTTCATTACAATATTATCACCTGGGTGGCAAATATTGATGCTGCTTATTCTAATACTTACCCAATATTTATGCACTAAATCACAGATTTGGCACATCATTGTTACACATCATGAAATACACTGAACAAAAATATAAACCCAACATGTAAAGTGCTGGTCCCATGTTTCACAAACACTGACACAGGAAACAACCACCCACCAATCCCCAACACAAAACAAGCCACCTATATATGATTCTCAATCAGGGACAACGATTGACAGCTGCCTCTGATTGAGAACCATATTAGGCTGAACACAGAAACAGACAAACTAGACACACAACATAGAATGCCCACCCAGCTCACGTCCTGACCAACACTAAAACAAGCACAACACATAAGAACTCTGGTCAGGACGTGACATTGAGGCAAAAATAACAGACAGTGTAGCCTACAATTAGCCAAATAGAACTCAATTTACTGAAAATAAAATAGATTTCAACATGAATAAAATATTTATGCCTATGTCAGTGGTGGTAGGTGCTGTTTTATGAGGGAGGTTGATTATTTTTATGATGAGCATCGCCTTATTTCTATTACAACATATTAGATGACTGTCATTCATATTCCATTCACCCAGCTCAATATAACATCTATAGGTTTAGGCTACTACATGATACTACTACATGATTTTCCCTATACCCATCAAGAGGTTGCTACAATCTATTCTCTGAATGAAAGTTTAAAACGTAGGTGCACAGCTCAAGAGAAATTTTAGTAGTCAAGGTGACAGACAATGACACATTCAATTCTGCCTTGCACACTCTTGCCTGCATCTAGCTGATCTAGGGTGTAATCATTAGTTCAACAGTTGCAAACAAATGTTTATTTCAAATCAAATTTTATTTGTCACATACACATGGTTAGCAGATGTTAATGCGAGTGTAGCGAAATGCTTGTGCTTCTAGTTCCGACAATGCAGTAATAACCAACGAGTAATCTAACCTAACAATTTCACAACAACTACCTTATACACACAAGTGTAAAGGGATGAAGAATATGTACATAAAAATATATGAATGAGTGATGGTACAGAACGGCATAGGCAAGATGCAGTAGATGGTATAGAGTACAGTATATACATATGAGATGAGTAATGTAGGGTATATAAACATAAAGTGGCATAGTTTAAAGTGGCTAGTGATACATGTATTACATAAAGATGGCAAGATGCAGTAGATGATATAGAGTACAGTATATACATATACATATGAGATGAGTAATGTAGGGTAGGTAAACATTATATAAACTGGCATTGTTTAAAGTGGCTAGTGATACATTTTTACATAATTTCCATCAATTCCCGCCCAGTTGCACAGGGCGGGGTCGAGACCAGGGTCTCGAGCTTGATGACGAGTTTGGAGGGTACTATGGTGTTAAATGCTGAGCTGTAGTCGATGAACAGCATTCTCACATAGGTATTCCTCTTGTCCAGATGGGTTAGGGCAGTGTGCAGTGTGGTTGCGATTGCGTCGTCTGTGGACCTATTGGGTCGGTAAGCAAATTGGAGTGGGTCTAGGGTGTCAGGTAGGGTGGAGGTGATATGGTCCTTGACTAGTCTCTCAAAGCACTTCATGATGACGGAAGTGAGTGCTACGGGGCGGTAGTCGTTTAGCTCAGTTACCTTAGCTTTCTTGGGAACAGGAACAATGGTGGCCCTCTTGAAGCATGTGGGAACAGCAGACTGGGATAAGGATTGATTGAATATGTCCTTAAACACACCAGCCAGCTGGTCTGCGCATGCTCTGAGGACGCGGCTGGGAATGCCGTCTGGGCCTGCAGCCTTGCGAGGGTTAACACGTTTAAATGTTTTACTCACCTCGGCTGCAGTGAAGGAGAGCCCGCAGGTTTTGGTAGCGTGCCGTGTCAGTGGCACTGTATTGTCCTCAAAGCGAGCAAAAAAGTTATTTAGTCTGTCTGGGAGCAAGACATCCTGGTCCGCGACGGGGCTGGTTTTCTTTTTGTAATCCGTGATTGACTGTAGACCCTGCCACATACCTCTTGTGTCTGAGCTGTTGAATTGCGACTCTACTTTGTCTCTATACTGGCACTTAGCTTGTTTGATTGCCTTGCAGAGGGAATAGCTACACTGTTTGTATTCGGTTATGTTTCCGGTCACCTTGCCCTGGTTAAAAGCAGTGGTTCGCGCTTTCAGTTTCACGCGAATGCTGCCATCAATCCACGGTTTCTGGTTTGGGAATTTTAACCGTTGCTGTGGGTACGACATCGTCAATGCACTTTCTAATGAACTCGCTCACCGAATCAGCGTATTCGTCAATGTTGTTGTTGGACGCAATGCGGAACATATCCCAATCCACGTTATCGAAGCAGTCTTGAAGCGTGGAATCAGATTGGTCGGACCAGCGTTTTACAGACCAGAGCGCGGGAGCTTGCTGTTTTAGTTTCTGTTTGTAGGCTGGAAGCAACAAAATGGAGTCGTGGTCAGCTTTTCCGAAAGGAGGGCGGGGGAGGGCCTTATATGCGTCGCGGAAGTTAGTATAACAATGATCCAAGGCTTTACCAGCCTTGGTTGCACAATCGATATGCTGATAGAATTTAGGGAGTTTTGTTTTCAGATTAGCCTTGTTAAAATCCCCAGCTACGATGAATGCAGCCTCAAGGTGTGTGGTTTCCAGTTTACATAGAGTCAGATAAAGTTCGTTCAGGGCCATCTGTGTCTGCTTGGGGGGGAATATATACTGCTGTGATTGTAATCGAAGAGAATTCCCTTGGTAGATAATGCGGTCGACATTTGATTGTGAGGAATTCTAAATCAGGTGAACAGAATGACTTGAGTTCCTGTATGTTGTTATGATCACACCACGTCTCGTTAATCATAAGGCATACACCCCCACCCCTCTTCTTACCAGAAAGATGTTTGTTTCTGTCGGCGCGATGCGTGAAGAAACCAGCTGGCTGCACCGACTCCGTTAGTGTCTCTCGAGTGAGCCATGTTTCTGTGAAGCAAAGAACGTTACAGTCTCTGATGTCTCTCTGGAATGTTACCCTTGCTCGGATTTCATCAACCTTGTTGTCAAGAGACTGGACATTGGCGAGTAGTATGCTAGGGAGTGGAGCGCAATATGCCCGTCTCCGAAGCCTGACCAGAAGACCGCTTCGTTTGCCCCTTTTACGGCGTCGTTGTTTAGGGTCGCCGGCTGGGATCAGATCCATTGTACTGGGTGGAAGGCAAAACACAGGATCCGCTTCGGGAGAGTCATATTCCTGGTTGTAATGATGGTGAGTTGACGTTGCTCTTATATTCAGTACTTCCTCCCGACTGTATGTAATGAAACCTAAGATTACCTTGGGTACCAATGTAAGAAATAACACATAAAAAAACAAAATACTGCATAGTTTCCTAGGAACGCGAAGCGAGGCGGCCATCTCTGTCGGCGCCGGAAGTTTTTGGACAAATTCAGGTATGTTCATCCCCGTTCCTTTTGCTCCCATTTAAGAAAAGTGTTTTAATGAATACACCCCTGATCACGGTTCACTTTGATCGCAGCCACATACAAACAGCGTGATCACTTTGCTTTTGTATAATTCCTTCTCACTTCTACACCTTCTCCTCCTCTCACCTTTTCCCTTGTGGACTTCAGTGCACAAATCAGCTGTCTGACCAGGCAAAAGAACTTAAGCCAAACCTTCATATCATAACTGCTAACCGCTACACTCAGCCTACATCATTTTCACCATATTAGCTAATGTCATAGTCAACATAGCTACGAGAACTAACGCGTTAGTAAACCCATTACAATCATACAGTGTTGAATAGCCATAGCCAGCTATCTAACATAGCATCCCTCTCTGTCTGAGCTGGGTGTTTTGAGTATGCTAAACTAATGTATTTATTCAAAACTGTTCAACTGTTGCTTTCTCTCTCTTTGAGCCAACTACTCACCACATTTTATGCACTGCGGTGATAGCTAGCTGGAGTTTATGCTTTCAGTACAAGATTCATTCTCTGATCCTTTGATTGGGTGGACAACATGTCAGTTCATGCTGCAAGTGCTCTGATAGGTTGGAGGATGTCCTCTGGAAGTTGTCATAATTACTGTGTAAGTCTAAGGACGGGGGTGAGAACCATGAGCCTCCTAGGTTTATATTGAAGTCAATGTACCCAGAGGAGGACGGAAACTAGCTGTCCTCTGGCTACACCATGGTGCTACCCTACAGAGTGTTGTTGAGGCTACTGTAGACCTTCATTGTAAAGCAGTAGGTTTTAATCAATTATTTGGTGACTTGGGTATATTTAGTATAGGTTTATCTAAAAAGGATCACTTTTTTTAATGTTTCACTATTTGTATTTTTATTAAATTCACTGAGCAGGATGGTCCTCCTCTAAGAAGCCTCCACTGGCCTTTGTAGCCTATATCCTACTGTAGCCTATTAATGCAGTCATCTCGGTTTTTATTTGAAGCATATTTTTATCCTTTGCTTGTTTGAAACAACTGCAAAGAAATTGGCAACTTTGTATTTGTAGTCAACTTGGTTCCGAAGTAATCGGCGTTCACAGCGAGACGGATAAACAGCTTGATTCTATGTTTGACGCCGAAAGGGCGAAAAATCTTCCAACGACACACTTAGCTGATCTACGAGTGGTCTGAGGCAGTCGGTAAATAACACACGTTTTCAATTGCAACTTTAGTGACGATGGTTTTGGGGAACAGCTCTGAGATTTAATGATGCTCCTACAAACGTTCTAGCGATGAACTTAGCCTTAAAATGCTTTTGGGAAACCAAGCCCAGAACAGTGTTTGTTAGCAATCAGGGAGGAAAATTGGAAAATAAAATCACTCTGATTATGTAAAATCCTTGAAATCAATGTAAATTATCCAAATAATTTCACTCCTGGAACCCAGTCCCCCTCCACAATCCCACCCCTGTTGACAATGATCACTCCCTTGAGGCCCCTACCAACATTTAATTACATTTTTTCATTCATTCTTTCAACATTGTGCTCACCAGGCGATTCATGGTTACCGGGAGACAGAGCGTGCTCAGTGGGGAGCGGTGTGTGAGGGGGTGATGGATCGCCTCCGAGCTGTGGCTTTCTCTGAGGGCAGCCCTCTCCTAGGCCCTGTGCATGTCCTGGACCTGGACAAGGCTGGATACATCAAACCACACATCGACAGTGTCAAGGTAGGTAGACGGCTCTCATATTAACCTGAGATGAAAGGCAAGATACATTTGGAACATGGTGTTCTGTGTGCATGATTATTGACTGGGCACAATGTGAATACTTTTTTGGCAAAAGTGATATTTCTTTTACAATGCTGTTTGGAACTCGGTCATTCTCTCATCCCCCCTCACCCCTGTTTTTTTTTATCTTACATCCTGCCTTTCTCTTTCACTGTCTCCCTGACCCTTTCTTTCCCTTCCTCTCCTCTGTCAGTTCTGTGGCAGCACTATAGCAGGGCTGAGTTTGTTGTCAGACAGTGTGATGCGCTTGGTGAGGGAGGATGAACCCGCTGAATGGCTGAACTTGTTTCTGCCCCGTCGCTCTGTCTACATACTCAGGTAAGGACCCAATAAGACCTGCCATAGCAACATTCTGTCTTTCATTGTTTACAAACAACCACCTGCGCATACACTGTAATCACTGTAGTCTACCTGGTAGGCCTACGGTAGGTTTTTACTACTCAAAAACGATTCTATGGATTTATTTGACATGGGAAAGAGCAACTGAGTAAATACCCTAATGAGAGTCTGCACTAAACAAACCCACAGTATCTCCTGTGGAGAACAAGAACATGAAGTGGTTTACTTAATTGTTCTATGTTACCTCCATGTTGGTACACTGACTGAACGCCTCCTATAGCCTATAACTATCCTTATGAGGGCCCAGAGGTCCGCCGGGTCAGATGACCTGGGGTCTTATGCTTCAACTATGAAACATCTCAAAGTGGGAGTGCTAATCTAGGATCAGGTCCTCCCCTGTCCGTGTTGGGGTTAATTCCACAAATTCAATTCTACAGTATTTCAATTCCCTCTCCCTCTGTATTCCATTAATTTAATATCAAATTCCAGGTAAGTATTTGACTTGAGATCATTAAATTCCCCATGGCCATGTCACTGTTCAGGTAGCCTAGTAGTTTAAATGATTTACAGTTGAAGTCGGAAGTTAACATACACTTAGGTTGGAATCAATAAAACATACCCACTCCACAAATTTCTTGTCAACAAACTATAGTTTTGGCAAGTAGGTTAGGACATCTACTTTGTGTATGACACAAGTAATTTTTCCAACAATTGTTTACGGACAGATTATTTCACTTGTAATTCACTGTATCACAATTCCAGTGGATCAGAAGTTTACATACACTAAGTTGACTGTGCCTTTAAACAGCTTAGAAAATTGCAGAAAATTATCTCATGGCTTTAGAATCTTCTGATAGGCTAATTGACATCATTTGAGTCAATTGGAGGTTTACCTGTTGATGCATTTCAAGGCCTACCTTCAAACTCAGTGCCTCTTTGCCTGACATCATGGGAAAATCAAAAGAAATCAGCCAAGACCTCCAAAACAATTTGTAGACCTCCACAAGCCTGGTTCATCCTTGGGAGAAATTTCCAAAAGCCTGAAGGTACCACGTTCATCTGTACAAACAATAGTACGCAAGTATAAACACCATGGGACCACAGACGTGTTCTGTCTCCTAGAGATGAACGTACTTTGGTGCGAAAAGTGCAAATCAATCCCAGAACAACAGCAAAGGACCTTGTGAAAATGCTGGAGGAAAGAGATACAAAAGTATCTATATCCATAGTGAAACAAGGCCTATATTGACATAACTTGAAAGCCACTCAGCAAGGAAGAAGCCACTGCTCCAAAACCTCTATAAAAAAGCAAGACTAAGGTTTGCAACTGCACATGGGGGCAAAGATCGTACTCGTTGGAGAAATGTCCTCTGGTCTGATGATACAAAAATAGAACTGTTTGGCCATAATGACCATCGTTATGTTTGGAGGAAAAAGGGGGAGGCTTGCAAGCCGATGAACACCATCCCAATCGTCAAGCACGGGGTGCAGCATCATGTTGTGGGGGTGCTTTGCTGCAGGAGGGACTGGTGCACTTCACAAAATAGATGGCATCATGAGGTAGGAAAATTATGTGGATATATTGAAGCAGCATCTCAAGACATCAGTCAGGAAGTTAAAGCTTGGTCACAAATGGGTCTTCCAAATGGACAATGACCCCAAGCATACTTCCAAAGTTGTGGCAAAATGGCTTAAGGACAACAAAGTCAAGGTATTGGAGTGGCCATCTGACTCAGTTGCCCCAGCTCTGTCAGGAGGAATGGGCCAAAATTCACCCAACTTATTGTGGAAGGCTACCCGAAACGTTTGACCCAAGTTAAACAATTTAAAGGCAATGCTACCAAATACTAATTGAGTGTATGTAAACTTCTGACCCACTGGGAATATGATGATGGAAATAAAAGCCAAAATAAATAATTCTCTCTTTTTATTCTGACGTTTCACATTCTTAAAATAAAGTGA